>NW_015505607.1:323125-334520 GCF_001515645.1 Sinocyclocheilus grahami | reverse complement strand
AGTTAAGCTTTAACCCTTTCCTATACCAACTGTATGTGTGTGTGTATGTGTATGTTAGACCAGTTTATGTGTTTATGTGTTTATGTAGTATGTTAGACTAGTTTAAGTGTTTATGTAGTTAATAAAACCTTACTTGTATCACACTTCATTGTTTACCATTCCTTGTGAAGTTCACTCAAATTCTTGAATTGATTTTGCTTGACAATCCTCATAAGGCTGCGGTTTTCTCGGTTGGTTGTGCATCTTTTTCTTTCACACTTTTTCCTTCCACTCAACTTTCATTTAACATGCTTGGATACAGCACTCTGTGAACAGCCAGCTTCTTTGGCAATGAATGTTTGTGGCTCCTTGTGAAGGGTGTCAATGATTGTCTTCTGGACAACTGTCAGATCAGCAGTCTTCCCCATGATTGTGTAGCCTAGTGAACCAAACTGAGAGACCATTTTGAAGGCTCAGGAAACCTTTGCAGGTGTTTTGAGTTGATTAGCTGATTGGCATGTCACCATATTCTAATTTGTTGAGATAGTAAATTGGTGGGTTTTTGTTAAATGTGAGCCAAAATCATCACAATTAAAAGAACCAAAGACTTAAACTACTTCAGTCTGTGTGCATTGAATTTATTTTCACAAGTTTCACAATTTGAGTTGAATTACTGAAATAAATGAACTTTTCCACGACATTCTGATTTATTGAGATGCACCTGTGTATTTTTAAAGAATTATCTTCTGCTCACCAAGGCTGCATTTATTTGATTCAAAGTACAGCAAAAACAGTAAAATTTTGAAATATTTAGTAATTTATTAATGTGATCAAAGCTACATTTTCATCATCATTACTCCAGTCTTCAGTGTCACTTGATCCTTCAGAAATCATTCTAATATGCTGATTATCAATATTTAAAATATCAAGTACATTTTTTTTCAGGATTGTTTGATGAATATAAAGATCCAAAGATCAGCATTTATCTGAAATAAAAAACTTTTGTAACATTATACACTATTCCATTCAGTATAATTTTTATTATTTTTTTTTGGGGGGGGGGTTATAGAAATGAATACTTTTATTTAGCAAGGATGCTTAAAATTGATCAAAAGTGATGATAAAGGCATTTATAATGTTACAAAACATTTATATTTCAGATAAATAGTGTTCATATCAATATCGGAATTATATTGTATCGACCGAAATTAAGAAATATATCGTGATATAAATTTTGGACATATCGTCCAGCCCTAATTTATAACAATATATAGTAAACAGTATTTTTATAATAAGTCTAAATGTGAATATTATTAATAATAATGTTAATGATATTCATTTTGTTGTAAAATTATAAAAATTGTATAGCAAAATAAAAAAATAAAAAACATGTATTGTACATATGCAATATCTCTCAGTTATAATGCAATATAGCTCTAAATGCATTTAATTTGAATTGCATTTACAGGTGCTTTTTTCCAGGGTGACTTGCATTGCATTCAAGGTACACATATTATCAGTTCTTGCTTTCCCTGGGATTCGAGCTCATGACCTTGGTGTTGCTAGTGCTGTGCTCTACTGCTTGAGCTACAGCAAAGCATTGCAATATAGACTCCCAGTTTGTTTTTATTATGTTATGTCCATGTACAGAATTGGGAAAAGGGGTGCAATGAAACCTTTATTTGGTGCAGCTGCTTCTCCTCCTGTTCCTTTTCATTGATTTAACCAGAAGTCTCCCGGGGCAGTTCACCTGTTAACCTCTGCTACAAAGCCTCACTCCTGATCCGTCATTGTCAGGCACTGGTGTCAGATTTTAGAGTGATTCAGACAATCGGCCAGATATTCCTGGACAGTGGACAAAGATCACAGGTTGAAAAGAAAAAAGTGTGACGCGTCCACCAGGAAACACCTAATCTGTCCCTGTAGGGCTTTTGTGAGTGTGCTGCAGTGATCAGGGTGTGGCTGGCAGAGATACAGAGTTAACTAACCCTTTACCCTGTTGCCTAAGGGGAAAGTCTAGTGAATCCAGTGAAACCTGACAATTCCTGACATTGATCATTCCCTAGTAGAAATATACTAGGAATGTAAGAAGAGTTAATTATTTGTAATAGTTACTATTATTTATAAATGTAAATAAATGTTTTAGATTGTTAGCTTTCCATTCAAGCAGTCTTTGAAGTCAACATGAATTCACAAATGGACCATTTCTTATTGCAAAAATGTGTCTGTGCATTATATTTGAAATATCTAATTTCTAATTATTTAATGTAATTTCTTTTTTTAACATTCAGCAATAAGATTTGAGGTCAGAAGGTTATGCTCACCAAGGCTGCAATTACAGTATTTGATCAAAAAATACAGTAAAAGCAGTAATATTGTGAAATATTACAATTTAATTTTTTCTAGTTTAATATCTTTTCGAGTGTAATCTTTTTTGTGAATTTTCAGTAGCCATTACCCCAGTCTTCAGTGTCACATAATCCTTCAGAAATCATTATAATATGCTGATTTGATGCTCAAGAAACATTTCTTATTGTTATTAGAGTGTTGAAAACATCCTCTGCTCTTTTTTTTTGTTTTACATTTGTTTTTCAGGATTCTTCGATAAATAGAAAGTTCAAAAGAACAGCATTTATTTGAAATGAAAATATATTTTGTAACATTATACGTCTCTACTATAAATATCCTGTTTTACTTTGAAATACATGCCATTATCACATTGCAAATTATGTTTCATGTTGAATTTAAAGGTGAAAAAAAAAATTTTTTTTTTTGGCCACTGGTGCAATAAGTTGTTTCCAAACACTACTGTTCTTTCTGACAAACTGGTAGCTCTGGATGCGGTGTCCTTCAAGTCCAACAGATCACCACACTGGGAGCTAATGAAACAGAAACCTCACACTTCTTCACAGACAGCTGAATTGTTTGATGCTTATTTGTACTGTATTATTTGTGTCAATATAGCACACACACACACACACATATATAAATGGTGCAGTTTGGCCACTTCTGCAGAGGTGAGTGCTGAGTTGTAGTCATTCCTGTATCTTGGTAGCCAGGCTCCCCATTTGTAAATAACCCTGACACATTTGTAGCTGATTGTATCAATTCAGTGTCTCAGCTGTCTGATGAGAAGTTCCATCTCATTATGGTGGCAGGAAATGCATTGGAACATTTAGCAAAGCAGTCAGGCTCACATGATGACAGGATGAGGTGTGAATGGCATGCATGCTAAATGCTGAAAAGAGAGTTTCTAGTTAATGGTTTCCCTTCTTGGCTTTTATTAGAGATTCCGTCACTGCTTCTTCATGCAGTATCAGCTTTTATGGTTCAAAGATCATACCTGTTTCAGCTGATTGATTTTTCCGTTCAAGCTACATCATGCATGCTACTTGAATTTGTTTTCTGAATGTTTGAGAATCCAGAGTTGAGAAATCCAGAATGAGGGTTAACAATAGGGAGATTAAAAGCAAGAAAATTGTCTCTGTATTAGACATCCAAAAATGCCACTGCATGAAAGATGATGCAATGTCAATTGTCTCATCTGCTGATGATTTCTCGGTTGTTGTTAAGGCTTTGAGATGTGGCATCATTCAGAACAGGGTTTGCCAAAAGGGGGTTTGCGGGAGAACTGCAGGGGGTTTGTGAGTTTATGAAAAGCTAATAATTAATTATATAGAATGTGAAAGTAAAGTGGGGCTGCATGATAATCGGGACATAGCTTAGTGTGATTAATAAATCAAAGGCTGCAATTTAATTAAATAACTATAGTCTTATGTGTGCATGTTTCATAGTGAAGCACACAGCACATTTGATTTTTATAATCATAATTTACAACCATAATATATTATATATTAAGAAATAATACAACCATAATGCATTTTTATAATTGTTAACACAACAATAATAATATTTTGGAAAACATCTCAAAAAGTAAATGGTTTCCAATTTTGTTTGGACCCCAGCATACAGAAAGTCATACAGTTTTGGAATGACTTTTGAGTAAATTATTTTATAACGGATTTCAAATGTGAGAAGCCCATAAATCTCCTCTCTTGAGTTTTTCAGAACCGTCACTTCAATGCACTTCCATGTCAGTTTTTCCAGACACAGAAAATAGTTGATAAGCAAGTTGCTCAGTTAATTCTGCATTTTTCTGAGGGACCAGTATTGATTAATTCCTGTGAATAACAGAGTCCTTCATAGAAGCTTATCAGTGTAATAATTATACTTTTAAAATTTGGTCTGATAAGCTTCATTCACCATAGCCATCCACAATAGCTAACTACTTAAAGGGGGCGTTACATTTCCGACGAGTGCTTCCGGTGTTTGGCCAATCAAAATGCACTGGGTCAGCTGGCCAATCAGAGCAGACTGCGCTTGTTGGACGGAGGGACTTTGTAGAAAACAAAGCGTTTGAGAGAGGCGGGGCATAGAGGACCTACAATAATGTACAGTATTTGAAAAATAATGTTTTTTGAACATTAAAGCATGTCAACATATTCTGTTACACCAAATACACAAAATAATGATCTTTAAAAAAGCATCATATGACCCCTTTAACAGAAATTTTAGGATGAAGTGCTCTTTACTGAAGACATCCAGTGTTTCCCCTGCCATTATTTTAGGGGGGCAAACTAAATAGCCTTATGTTATTTATCTTATTTACACGACGGCATGTCATTTCAGTCTCCACGTTATGGTCACACTCTCTGCATCACGCACAGCGGAGTTCCGCCCGATGCGCGCGCTCACGCACACACACACACACACACACACACAAGTGAGCACACTCCCACTAGTATTTGTAAATATTAAGCCGCAAAACGATTCATATTTAAATATGAATTCTGTGTGTCTCTGTGTAAATGAATGACGCAGACGCGCGGTTTTGTGTAGTACTCGTACTGAAACGCTCGTGACGCTTCCGGTGATATTAACGTCTCCGTCTCACTAAATGATGACATAAATACATGAACATCTCCAGAACTGCTCTGAGAGTTACTTCATGAGCATTTGATCGTTTCATCTGAGTAAAACTATCCTCATATCATATACACACAGAAATGTAATAGTATTCACGGCAACCCGTCATAATAAAAGTTCGGTTTAACTTGAGGGCATTGGCAGAAATATATTACGGTTGTTGAGTAGAATGTACGTAACAGACCGCTACTACTACTACTAAAATTATTAAAACCTTATTTTTAAGGAATAAGCATTCAATATTTCTTCAATGTTCATTGTAATATTAAATTACCTTTATTTTCCCAAAAATTTCATTTGTTTAATTTTCATTACTTAAAAGATAGATTAAATGAATGTTTTATGCCTTAAAACAAAATGTAAATACACAACACAGAATTTCTGAGCAAAAAAATTATAAGGCTATTGTAAGAATAAATGAAACATGTTTTATGCTTTCAAATTATACATGCTAAAACAGAATTTGGTTACAATAAAACATAAGGTTGGACAAATAAAACATTTTATAGGACCCTAAACATAATATTTGTTAAACGTTTAATAAATTGATGTTAAATTGTTTAAGTTTCATGATTTTAATTAATTAGACATGCTTTTTGATTAATAAAATGTAATTTAACCATTAAAAAGGAGTCCAGAAAAAAATCCCCCCCCCCCAAAGCCATAAACCTAGAGGAAACACTGACATCATTAACGATGTGTAGTGTGTAAGAGATGCTCATTGAGCTATTTTATTTGGATGAAACTATTTTGTGTAAGTACTTTTTGTTTCCAAATAAAACATTCCCAATCTGCATTCCCTCAGCTTGATTTGACAGGTTTGTTGCAGTGCATTGTTGAACAGAGGTGGACAGTAACTGAGTACTGTACTTAAGTACACTTTGACTATCTGTACTTTACTTGAGTATTATTTTTTCTGGAAACTTATGACTTTAACTTCACTACATTTGAAAGACAAATATTGTACTTTCACTCCACTACATCTGACCATTGAACCCAGTCCGATGAGAGCGTTTTCTTTCCTTGTTTTTTCTTGAAACCCTCCCAAACAACATTGTTTTTTTTAGGCTTTCTGACCCCAAGACTCAACTAATTTTCTGCAGTTCTCCAGCTGTGATCCTTGAAGTCTTTGGCCACTCAAACTCTCCTCCTCACCGTGCATTAGGACGATATGGACACACGTCCTCTTACTGTATTAGAGAAAAATATTTATTTCATAATGTGATTTTTTTTTACACTTTAATTATATAGTGTTTCCCCTTCCATTATTTTAGGGGGGCATTTCAGTAAAACTATCCTCATGTCATACACACAGAAATGTAATGGTATTCACGGCAACCCGTCAAAATAAAAGTTCGGTTTAACTTGAGGGCATTGGCAGAAATATATTACTATTGTTGAGTACAATGTATGTAACAGACTGCTACTAAAGTTATTAAAACCTTATTTTTAAGGAATAAGCATTCAATATTTCTTCAATGTTCATTGTAATATTAAATTACCTTTATTTTCCCAAAAATTTCATTTGTTTAATTTTCATTACTTAAAAGATAGATTAAATGAATGTTTTATGCCTTAAAACAAAATGTAAATACACAACACAGAATTTCTGAGCAAAAAAATTATAAGGCTATTGTAAGAATAAATGAAACATGTTTTATGCTTTCAAATTATACATGCTAAAACAGAATTTGGTTACAATAAAACATAAGGTTGGACAAATAAAACATTTTATAGGACCCTAAACATAATATTTGTTAAACGTTTAATAAATTGATGTTAAATTGTTTAAGTTTCATGATTTTAATTAATTAGACATGCTTTTTGATTAATAAAATGTAATTTAACCATTAAAAAGGAGTCCAAAAAAAAACCCCCCCCCCCCAAAGCCATAAACCTAGAGGAAACACTGACATCATTAACGATGTGTAGTGTGTAAGAGATGCTCATTGAGCTATTTTATTTGGATGAAACTATTTTGTGTAAGTACTTTTTGTTTCCAAATAAAACATTCCCAATCTGCATTCCCTCAGCTTGATTTGACAGGTTTGTTGCAGTGCATTGTTGAACAGAGGTGGACAGTAACTGAGTACTGTACTTAAGTACACTTTGACTATCTGTACTTTACTTGAGTATTATTTTTTCTGGAAACTTATGACTTTAACTTCACTACATTTGAAAGACAAATATTGTACTTTCACTCCACTACATTTCTATCAAGATCCTCGAAGTAGAAAGTTGTTACTATGTAGCAGCTTTGAAAGTCAGTGGGTGATTTTTTCCTTCTCTAAAACGTGACTTTCTTTTTTCAGACAGTTTATCAGTAATCACTCTTGTAGGGCTACATGAAGTGATTTCCCAGCATTTTTTGAGCACAGACCAGTTCCAAATGTGATATTTATTTACAACAATTCAATAATAAGAAGTTAATATTGTGTTTTATATTAGACACAATATTGTCTGATTTTGCTAAATTGGGTAAGTGAAAATATTACATATAAAGCCACAGAAGAACTGTTGTGCGTCTCCTAATAAAACACAGTGTTTGACTGAAGCAGCACTGCACAGACCATTCTGTGTCAAATAAGTCTTGCTGTTTTGCTTTTTTGTTAAAGCAGTGTTGCTGTTGTAAAGTTATACAGCTACAGTTGTGTTGCTGGGTTTTAAAGGTTTTTTTTTTTCCCCCATTGGCTTTTAACATTCTAAAAGCTCTTTATTCCAAAGATACTACAAGCTAGTCAGTGTATTCAGTAGGTGTAATGTATTGCAAGTTGCTTCAGAGGTATTGCAAGTAGGCTATTAGATACAACAATAATAAAACAGTGCATTGACATAAAAAAGGAAATTTACTTTTGGTACTTCTGTACTTTTACTTAAGTAAAAATCTGTCTTTACAACTTTTACTTGTAATGGAGTAATATTTGACCAGCAGTATCTGTACTTTCACTTAAGTAATGGAGTTGTCCGCCTCTGTGTGTGAAGCATATATTCAAAAGTATCTTACGTGGCAGTATGTGATGAAACAGCATTCATGTCAGTAGAAGATCCAGTCTTTTTATGATGTCAATTGTTATGATGTCATAATATGGGCTCAGGCAGCTATAAATGGATGATGTAGCCACTACAAGCTGTCAAAACTTTATTCTTATCCCTAATCTTCCATAATCTGTCAATCTTGCATTCTTTACCTTGAACTGAATCTTTCCATGCCAATTTACAGAAACATTATAGTTAGTATTGATTGTACACGGACACTATGGGTGTGTTTTGATGGGGATTTTCCTTTGTGTCTGAGCACTTTTTAAAATGGAACATGCTCAGCACTGGAGCACAAAGTGATATTAATTAGTGTCTACTTATTGTTTGTGTATGAAAGGGGACCAGTGTTTCTCCCCAACTGAAAATAGAGGTAGGACCAAATAGACTCTCTTGTTTCGTTGGGCTTCGCTCCTCCTGAGCCCGTAGTGTGGTTCTTTATGTTGTCATTGTATTGGTAATGAGGCATTTGTTCATTCACTATGTTCATAAATACAAAATTAGACCTCAGTTTATATCATGTGATTGTATCACATATGTGCTGTTTCCAGAAGCACTAAACGTAATTATGAACATAGCCGTATCAACTTCATCATCTGAAATCTCCACAAAAGTATTGCTAGTCAGTATTTTTATTAGAAATTTTTATTTTCTGTATATAAACTGTTCCACATTCTGCCCAATATTGTCCCCCAAATATTGTATTTTAAAGTTTAAATCACTAAATTAAAATTATAAAAAAAAAATAAAAAACACAGACTAAATGTTAACTGGTATTAATGCTTACCAGACTAAATGTTAACTTTTCCTATGCCTGGCAGATGTTTTCCGTGCACACAGACGCCATTAATCAAATAATCAAAATTATTAGAGATTTGAATTAGTTGTTACAGCCCTAGTTTAGATATGCTTTATAAAATTTTCTGAATCCTGAACCAGAAATTGGTTTTCTTTAAAGCGTCACATATGTTTAAACAAATATGTTTGTGTCATTACTGTATATTTGAATTATGTTAATTATTAACCCAAATACCTTGATGCTGATCTGAACACTACTGTAATGCTGTGCCCTATAATGGTCTAATGAGCTGGTAAAGGTGATATTTTGTTTACAAGTCTTCACTGTACAGCAAGTACAATACTATAATTGTTGTTACTTCCTTAACAAAGTAGAAAAACACCCAAGCCTCCCATCACAATCCTCCGCTGAGGCTGTCATAGTAGACTCCCATGTTTTGTCATCAGAGAATGATTTACAAGCCAAATAAGCGGATGGTCTTGCGCGGCACCATTTGCATGTGGCCTACTCTACTGAAATCTGTATTAGGGCAACTGAGAAAATAATGAGGTCAAAGTATCATATTTGAATTCATTCATTTTACTTTCTGTACACACGCCCATCTGTGGGGTTCCTCTACTGTATGTACCTAAAGCTTTCATAAGGATAGCTCACCCAGAAATGAACCGTTTATTCAGTCCTCATTTTGTTCCAAACCTGAATGACATTTAGTAAGTAAAACACAAAACAAGTTTTTTTGCACAATGTCCAAGCTGCTCTTTTCCATAGAATGAAAGCGAATGTAGACCACAGCTGTCAAAAGATTTTCAGTGAATAACACACATTTCTGACTATTTTTCACACAAAGCTATCAATTTGGTATATAGCACACAGTTTTTGTACTTATTGGAGCTTGGCAGCCTAGAGTCGCTATTCATGTTAGTTGTATTAAAGAAACGGCATTAAATGTCAACAAAACATCAAAAATGTTATATGAGTTTGAGTGATGTGAGGGAGAACTTTAATTTTTAGGTCAACTTTCACTTTAAATATGTGAAGTCTGTTAAATCAGGAGAGTTTCCCAAAAGAGTTTACTTTAGCCTGTAGCTACAGTAATTGTCAGCGGTGATGCAAGTCTTCATGGAATAAGGCACATTTGCTTATCACACCTGTCCCAGATTCCTCGTGCTTGCGTAGAGTTCCTGAAATGTTTGAGGTGTGTTTTGAATATTCTCCAATGGGCGGGTTTCCAGGGTTTTTCAATTGAATTTTTTTCATATGACCGTTAAAACAGTTCAGTTTTGACATGTATCAGTAATTACAGATTGCTTGGGTAACAAACCAACAGCAGTTTTAAGTCATTATTCTTTGTGTCCAGCGCAAAGGTTTAGTTAAAGGTAGTTTCCAGGCCACAGATCAAGTCCAATAACGCAGCACAATCCTAAACGACAGGACACCCTTTATTATTTAGATCTTGTGAGTGAAAGTGAGTGACGTCACTTCACGTCATTCACTTTCACTTTGTTTAGTTTTGTAGGGTTTTTATTTTTACAAAGGCCACTAGACACTCACTTTAGCGCCAAAGTTTGATAAGATTAAAAACCATATTTCAGAGTATTTATGCAACTGTTGTGTAGGGTTGGACGATATGGCCAAAATTTATATCACAATATATTTCTTAATTTTGGTCGATACGATATAATTCCGATATCGACACATAGGGCTGGTTATCGTTCAAAAGTTTTCGATACCGATACAGATACCTTGACTTCGATACCGGTTCCTGAATGATACTTTTTTCGATACCAGTATTATGAAATCAATTTTAACAAGATTACATTATCTAAAAAAAAAATTCTCAGCTTGTTGTTTATACAAACTCAAAGACCACTGCACAAAGGAACAAAATGTAACCAACAGAATAAATCAGTGCAAATAGTTTTAATAAAGCTCAAATAAAATAGTCTTCAGTTTACACATCTGTTAGGCTACATTTACACTAGTTAGTGTTCGTTTTAAAATGCATAGCTCAGACAGAATCATGATTTCTATTTATTTTCCACTGATTTACTGATGAGCATTAGCAGCTTCCTGCGCTGTCTGTCTGTGTTCTCTCTTCCATGATCGCTGCTCTGACTCAGAGGTAGGCCTAATAACATATTTAATTTCAGCAACATTACATGGCCAAAACACACATTAGACGGCAATCGGAAGTTATTACAAACATTCGATGGTGGTTTAAAGTGAGTTTTGAGTAAAAGCGGAATATAAATCTTATTTATTGTCTTATGTAGCATGATGCTACAGTTTGCACGAATGGTCACATAACGCGCTTTCGATCGTGTAACGTGAACGGACATCTGCATATGATCGGAACTCCACGCAGCTCCCGCGCTACTCTCCATTGGAAATGAATGACTGAATGACCGGTCTGTCGCTTGTTGGAGATAGTGGAAAGCCGGCTTGAAACGCAGTGGAAATGCCAGTATGATGAGGATCATTTTCATTTTAAAACATAAACGCACCAGTGTAAATGTAGCCTTACATCTATGGGGGCTGGGACGCATTCACACTAAATACTCACGTGTGCGCCACATCTCTGAGTGTAACCGGTGT
>NW_015505607.1:263520-320227 GCF_001515645.1 Sinocyclocheilus grahami | reverse complement strand
AATAAATCAGTGCAAATAGTTTTAATAAAGCTCAAATAGTCTTCAGTTTACACATCTGTTAGGCTACATTTACACTAGTGCGTGTTCGTTTTAAAACGCATAGCTCAGACAGAATCATGATTTCTATTTATTTTCCACTGATTTACTGATGAGCATTAGCAGCTTCCTGCGCTGTCTGTCTGTGTTCTCTCTTCCATGATCGCTGCTCTGACTCAGAGGTAGGCCTAATAACATATTTAATTTCAGCAACATTACATGGCCAAAACACACATTAGACGGCAATCGGAAGTTATTACAAACATTCGATGGTGGTTTAAAGTGAGTTTTGAGTAAAAGCGGAATATAAATCTTATTTATTGTCTTATGTAGCATGATGCTACAGTTTGCACGAATGGTCACATAACGCGCTTTCGATCGTGTAACGTGAACGGACATCTGCATATGATCGGAACTCCACGCAGCTCCCGCGCTACTCTCCATTGGAAATGAATGACTGAATGACCGGTCTGTCGCTTGTTGGAGATAGTGGAAAGCCGGCTTGAAACGCAGTGGAAATGCCAGTATGATGAGGATCATTTTCATTTTAAAACATAAACGCACCAGTGTAAATGTAGCCTTACATCTATGGGGGCTGGGACGCATTCACACTAAATACTCACGTGTGCGCCACATCTCTGAGTGTAACCGGTGTAAACTAGTAGGTGTGTTCGACTTGACGCGGACCGACTGTGCAGACCGGTCGGTTTATTACAGTACCACGAGAGCTAAGAGAGCAGACTGCTCCGTGCACTCTCGCGGATGTCAAACACTGATCGATCTGTCGTGTGTTGCAGGCTTATTGACTCACTGACGCTGATGAGATTAACCCCTTAGGTATCGAAATTTGGTACCGAACGACAAGATGTTTTTCATTACTTGATGGTATCGAGGCAATTCGCTCTGTGCCTAAAAAGTATCGAACTCGATACCCAGCCCTATCGACACAACAGATGTCTGTGCATACAAACTTATGAAAAGGCAAGTCTTTGGCAAGTCTAAAGCCGCGTTTCCACTGCAGGTACTTTCCCCAGGAACTAGGGACTTTGGGCCGGTACTCGGTGTGTTTCCACTGCAGGAACCAGGATCTAAATAAAGTTCCGGGTAAAAAAAATTGCCCCTCAGAAAGTCCCTGCTCGTGAGGTAGTACTTTTTCAAAGGTCCGGAACTTTCAGGGGCGGGACTTGAGCGCTGAACATTCTGATTGGTTGAGTTCACACAGCATTGTATTTCAACCACCATTTGCATTTTTTTTTTATATTACTGTTGTTGTGTCATGAAATGTAGTTTTAAAAGTATTTCAGGTGAGAATATAGTTTAAAACTCAAATCTGCGGTTTATTTATAAAGACAGCGCCTATTTGAAAATGTCCTTCACCGATTTTGGAGAGGGGAGCTCCACGCGATCAGCCGGCGCTCAGTGCTCATGTATCCCGATGAGAGCAGCCTCAACTCGGCTAGTCCTTTTGACATTTGCCGCTGGCTCTGATGACTCTGTAGTGGATAAACATAAGATATAATTCGTTTTGGGTAAATCTTAACAGGTAATCTTTGGTCTTTATTCTATTAATCTATTAATGTTAAAATTAAAATTAAAACGGGCAATGTTTGATATAATATTTAGTTTCATTGTAATGTAGGCCATGTACGTTCCCTGAACATTTCTGCGGCTATTAATATGTTTAAATGAAAACGAAAAGGGGCAGTGGTGTTTGATATATTTCGTCTTATTGTAAATACAGTGAGGAAAATTGCAGTAGCCAAGGTGAGCTGACTGATGTTATCAAGTACACTGCTGTTTGCAGAATTACCAGACTTGCCGCGTCCCGTCACTAAAAGGGGAGGAGCCATTCAAATATTTGCAGCACCTATTCTCTCATGTTTTCGCTAGCAGTTCAATTTGACCTATTGTTCATAATTGACCTGAACAAATAGTAATGATAACTGGTAAATCTGATCAAAAACAGACAAATTCATCCAAATAAAATAAATAGGTTTATGTAAGCCTATTTCAAAAATACAAGTGTATCAAAAATAAAAAGAAATTTAGCCACAGACACACACACAGCTTGACATACATCTGCAGGGCAAGTTCTGCAATCCTACTGTATGTGTACAGTATGTACATTGAGCACTGCTCTTCAGTTGGCTCGTTTGGGCCAAATGTCTTTTTATTTTTGATACTTTTAAAAAAATAAATATATAAAACAATTTATTTTATTTGTATGAATTTGTCTGTCTTTTATCAGATTTACCCATTGTTATAACATCGCTAGTACTTTCCTTAGTTTCTGGTAGCCAAAGCTAGGGATGCAAAGCTAGGGATGCTCCGATCCGCCTTTTTTGCCTCCGATACAGATTACGATACCTAGGGTTCGGTATTGGCCGATACCGATTCCGATCCGATACCAGTGAAGTTTTTTTCCCTCATTTAAATAAATGTAGAATTTATATATCTCTGTGTGTGGAACTGATAATCATTCTTTCACAATCTACTAGATACAGACTACTTCATTATAAAGAAAAATAAAATAAACAAATATGAAAAAATATAGGCCTATGTATATTTATAATCTATGACAAAAATGTATCATAAACTAGGTTAGTGGATAATTCGGCAGCCGAGTAAAATCTGAGAATTTATTAGCCATCGGCTAATATTAGACATCATTTAGTCGCCCAGAGTGAAGATTTAGTCGCATATGCGAGTGATTTACTCGCAATGTAGAGGGTTGACAGTCTATGAGCACAAAGCGCTTACAATGTGCGCACATTGTAAGCGCTTCGTGTTAAAAAGTGCAAAGCACAAAGGGAAGAGAAATTGATGCGTAGTGTATTATATCTGTGCAACAGTTATTGAGCCTTTCTTTTAACAGTTTTAAATTTCAGTTACTGTGCACGTTAAAAACTATTTATAGTCTTTTCTACACCCGTGTTTTGTTCTCACAGACACCCGGTAGCAAGTAACAAAACAACATTAAACTCCAGCAAGAAGATAGTCATTTTTGCAAAATCATAGACATGTATTTACAAATCAAGTATAATGAGAACACAGAATGATCTTGGCGAGAGCGTTACCGAACTGACTGCTGTAACCGAAAGGGTTTAAACTTTAAACTTTAAAGGCTGAACGAATGACTGACAGCCACAGCGGAGAAAAGAGTTTGTGTGAACTTTAATGTAAGGACTTAAATATTCATATGTAGCTCACATTAAGCTATCGTATGGCTTCAGAAGTAACACAGAATAATTCGCACAATCGAGAAAAAAAATTATAAAAATCTCGGATTTGGATCAGCTCTCTCTGACCGATACCCAATCCGAGAAAAATGGCACTATCGGAGCCGATACCCGATATGAATATCAGATCGGCGCATCCCTAGCCAAAGCTAAGCTAATGCTTCTGGTTGCAAAGCAGCTGGAGAGTTTTTGACTGCATCAATAATAATTTAGCACGAATTTGGCTATATTCCCCAACATCAGATCTCATTATCTTTGATCACAGGCAAGTGATTCCGTCCAGGAATCGTAAAATCAAAATGCTAAAAAAACAAACAAAAAAAGCTTACCTACAGCATTCATCGGGGTCTTGCTCTCCCAACTTACGCTCCTCCGTGTGCGCGCATCCATGTTGCTTAGTAACAAACGCGCTTGCAGCGGGATCACGTAATTTACGCGGAATCAACAACATTCTAATTTCTGATTGGCTGGTAGGTGTCATTTAACTCTGTATATAACTCGAGATAGCTCTGAACTCGGCAGAGAACTTCCCTCCGTATTCATCCATTAATTATAGCAGGACAAGTTATCCCTTATTTCTCAGCGTAAGAAATACAAGGTGTGGCGTGAGAGCATGTGAACAGGTTGAAATGCGTGTGTCTCGTGGTGAATGCGTGAGACTTGATAGCCCTGCACTGGTAATGTATATCGAAATATCGGAAATGTGTTTAAAAATCATATCACCGTTATTGAAAAAAAGTATATCGCGATACATATTGATATTGAATTATTGTCCAGCCCTACTGTTGTGCATACTCATCTGTGTGAGAGGGTACACATGAAACCAGCATTATGAGCCAGTCTTGACTTGCTATGTTCTGACAAACATGTTTTTGTGGTATTTATTTGGTCAAAAATACAGTAAAAACACATAATATTGTGATGTATTATTATAAATTAAAAAATGTTTTTTTGTTTGTTTTGTTTCGATTGTAATGCGTTTTAAAATGTAATTTATTCCTGTGATGTTAAAGCTGAGTTTTCAGCAGTCATTACTCCAGTCTTCAGTGTCATATGATCATTCAGAAACTATTTTAAAACGCTGATTTTATGCTCAAGAAACAATTCTTATTATTATTTAACTTGAAAACATTTGTGTTGCTTGATTTTTTTGGGTGGAAAACCATGATACATTTTTCCTGGATTCTTTGATGAATGGAAAGCTCAAAGAACAGCATTTATTTGACATAGAAATATTTTGTAACATTATAAACATCCTGTCATTTCTGATCGTTTCAGTGAGTCCTTGCTGTTTTGTTTCATTTTATTCTATTTTTTCTAAACTTACTGACCCCAGACTTTTGAACAGTAGAGTATTTTGGTAAATGTTTGTTTGAAAGTTGTGCTTTGTTTCTCTTTCTTGAAAATAAATATAGCTTGTTTTGAAATTATGTAATGTACATCACATCATTCATAAATTTTTAAGAAGTTGACTAAATCATCATACTCTCACAGCATTTACATATTTTTTGTCTTCTAAGTTGCTCTATAAATTATAAATACTCTCTGCCACTGTCTAGCAATAGCAGGTAGCAAATTGTGACTTGCTGGTTGCTAATAAAGGACCCTTGAGGGGACAGCTTACTTGTTTTCCACTTCATGAAAATTATGCAGTGCTCCATTAAAAACTTTAAAATGAGTCTGTGGTTTCGGCTCTCATATCATCAAGCTGCTCTTGAGCCTTATTTTGCTCTGTAGCTTTGAAAAGCCTTAACGCTACACTAAAACATTATAAGACGGAGTGATGTAACAGACTGCAAAGCCAAATAGGACCCCTGCTGTTCGATCGAAATATCTCTGTTTCTGCTATGTCTTGATTGAATCTCAACATTTGCTCTGTTTTTTTTATTTTTATTTCTGCCTGAAGCATGGCAGACTCCTAAAAGGCAGACTGTCTGTGTTCAGTACGTCCCGACATTTCACTCATCTCAGTTAAAGTGTGTCCCCATTGTGTCAGACCAGATCAGATGAGCCCAAACTCTAAAGCTGGATATACAGCATGCAATTGTTTTTTTTTCCGTCAGATTGTATGATATGATCCCAGTGAGATATTCCATTGCTTGTGTTTTGACAAATAAATTGGCACTGGATCAGGCTGCAGGTGTGACCTGTTGAAATTTAGGCTTTGCTAGTTGTCACATCTTTGTTTAAGTCAGGTGTGATCACAAGTACACTGTTCAAGAAAAACAAAAATCACCTTTCCTTGAATACAATGTTGTCATTCATTTTAGACATTCAGGGATGCACGTGCTTAACTAACATGTGAAGCTGTCACATGGGTAATATCAGAGACGGCACACTCAAATTCAGCACCCGATTCATTCATATCTCCAAATTGCCCTGCAGTATCTCTCACTCCGCCTCTAACTAGGATTGAAAATACTCTTGTCAGCTGGGAAGGCTCTGATATGGAGCGACTTTTATGAAAAAAACTGAGCAAAGTTCAGTCTCTGAGTTAACAGGCGTAACAGGAAGGACTGAGTTGTCTTTTCCACAGTACTGTACGCAATTAACCCTTCTCAAAAACCCACCCCCTTAGTTACTGTTGCTACCCCCGACAAGCCATGGTGCTGTCATGCTACACATCTCGGAGCAAAGAGAAAACTGGCAACGCACCGACAGACAAGTTTTGTGGCTCTTTAACGTGTCATGACAGATCGCTGTAGCACCTCAAGTTCAAGCAGCATGTGAACCGATCATCCTTTCCTTTTTACTAGTTAAAGTATGAAATAAACATGAATGAACACCAGAAGGTATCTTGTTTCAACCGCGGAAAGACGGCAATACACACCGTTTTCAAGTTCAAGTCCACTGACGCTAATCTACTCTCCTGTTTGGTTTGTTTGTCAGACACAATGGCAGATTCTGCATTGTGATTGGTCAGATCACCTGTCAATCATGACTTCCATTGAATGGACAAACAAACACTGAAACGTTCTTCAAAATATGTTATTTTATGTTGCACAGAAGAAAGTCAGTCATACAGGTTTGGAATGACACAAGGAAGACAGAATTTTCCTTTTTGGGTCAAATATTCCTTATATCATTCATCCTGGTTCCAGCGGGATACTGAGGACTTTATAACAGTGTTTGACTGGTTGCTGCTTAATTTGAGAGCATGATTTATTAGTTAAGAATCTATTAAAGCTGATCATATGGATTTTGTGACTGAATGCTTCTAATAAACTTTCAGCTCTTTAAGCGGCTTATACACACACTGAGTTTCTTTTGTGGATTTTTTGAAGGTCGAGAGCCGCATTCTTTACACACAGATTGCCAGTGGAAACTGACTTCTAACCTCCTTCAGGAGAGATAACAGCGCTCTCTCATTAGATACTCTCTAAGCCTTCAGCTTGCTTTTAGTTTATCACCAACACACAAACATTGAGACATTGAGCATCACTAGGAGCAGAAGACAAAATGGTTTATCATTTAGTTTTATATAATTTTTCTTTAATTCATGACGCTCTTACTTTCTTTAATATCTTGGCTAAAGCTCAAGGCTAACAGGAAGAGAATCCATCTCCATTAGTCCTTTGCTGGGTACTGCAGACCTCTCTCTGTGTCATGATGGCCAACTAGTTGTCCAGAAGCTACTAGTATATTAACTTCAAGACTGTGTGCTAGAATACCACTTGAATACATCCAGTAGTTGGTTCAAACATGTTAGAGTGTCTCATTTTTCAGGGCAGACAACCATAAACACATATGCATCCCATTTGAGTAATTTTCTTCTCTAAATAACATGGAGCAGAATTTTATTTGAAGGATATGGCAAATTCTACAAACATAGTTTGCGTTCATCCTGCTGAGGTTCAATTTATCTCTTAACTTTTCTGCCTGTACTGCTGATCCTTCAATAATATACAGAGTCTGCTGATAAATGCATTGCAGCTTTTCTGTATTCAGCTTTTTTCAGTTTTGTCTGTTCCTCACTGGGAAGATGGATGACTGCTTGGGTCGTTGTCCTCTGACACAAAACCATGATTGTATGCTCATATTACATTGATAGACACAGGTGTGTTGTTTTGATATGTTATATGTGTTATGGTGGGATATCAGTGGTTTATTTTATTTAAAGGTTTTTTTCATCTGTGTTTCAGTACACCCGGGTTTGGATCCCTGACCCAGAAGATGTCTGGAAGTCGGCTGAAATCATCAAGGATTATAAAGAGGGAGACCCAGTGCTTAACCTCAAATTAGAAGATGAAACGGTAAGAGTAAACCCTCCCCTTTATCTTTCACCAGCATACATGGCATGAACTTTACTGACCGTGTTATTGGTAAATAAATACACTAATTTTCAGGGGGAAAAAATATTAGGATCAAAATTGTGTGTCATTAAAATAGCCACAGCTGTTGTTGTGTAAAAATATATAGAAATTTATTTATTTAATTTTTTTATATATTTTTAGATTGATTTTCAAAGTCTGGGTCTGTGACAAGAGTAAAATGAAAAAAATCTGTTCAAAAAAAGCTTTTGAAAAGTAGCAAAAATAAATGAAGACATGGTAAATAGAAAAATGTACCAAAATAAAAATCATATTCCTTCCTGTTCAGACTACAAAATATCTACTTTACCTTTTAAGCGATTTTAAGCAGACTGAACAATAGTGGGTTTAAATTCTCAGTCAAAACAATTGTGTGCTAAACCTTCCTGCATTAGTTTGGGTTTCACCGTTCTAAGGAAAGTGTCAAATGAATCATTAATCATCTTTTGGTGTGTAAGAAGTACAGGCCCTGAGAGAGGAGGTTGTACGCCATATTCTCAAGTGTACTATCAAAAAACAATGTTGGGGACACCTAGGGTTGGGTACCGAAACCGGCACCGGTACCTATGTAACGTACCGAAACCGTAATGTACCAAATCAGAACGCAGATTTATGTGCCTCATTTCGGTGACACTTAAATGCCTGAGCAATCGATTGAAATATTTGTCCTGGTTCTCCGAAATGGACGTAAAAAGCATGGGCGTCGCTAGGCCATTTTTAACGGGGCTATAGCGATTAGATCTATAAACTGTACACAAATTCATGATCGCCTCAGTGTTAGTCTCCTTTAAGTTTCATATGAAAACAGCTGCCGACTTAGTCTCCTCCCCGTCTTTCAGCGCGCTCTTCAGCGCAGCGCAAGCGGACTCAAACAGAAAGGACACAACAGGACACAAGGTGTGTGCTTATTGATAGATTGTTATAATATCTGTATCTGTGCAGTTCTTTGTCATAAATAGTTTACAAAAGGTCACGAGGGAGCAATCGGTTTCCCATCTACTGTAAAGTGTTCGCTGCATTCATCAGCCCTCATCAAACACAGCTGTTTCCTCCAGCGAAAATCCGTCGTACCTACAATGCCTGTGCACTGTGTAAACAATGAGTGACGTATACGCGCGAGAGATCACTTCCGGCGCTTGCGTAAACTATGCCAGAGCGCGTACACACCCCACGCATCGGATGCCGTGCGCGTGCCCAAAGACAGTTGGACGTAGTGGTGCATTAGAGGTAAAAAAAAATTATATAAATACTGTTCAGTTTCTGGCACAAACCGATCGTTTCGTGTCTTAGGACATCAATGTGTCGTCACGAGCCGCAGGGTTTAATTTGGATTTGTCTGTGCATGTTTTTTTTACTCTCATAGATTTTGTTACCATTGCCATGCTTTATACGACTGATAGACTGCAACGGCTGGAGTTAAAAATCACAAACAAACGAAGTCAAAGTCAAACAAAGTCACCTACATCTTGGATGCCCTGTGGGTAAGCAGATAAACATAAAATTTTCATTTTTGGGTGAACTATCCCTTTAACACATTTGAACGCATAAATGATCATGTTGCTATTTTCATTTGAAAATGTAATATTTATTATAAAACATATTACATGTGGCGTACCATACAGTCATTCACAGAACTGATTAAAGACAGTGACAGACAGCACTCAGTCAATTCACTAATTTTAACTAAACATCAGAGTGATTGACAGAGATACTGTAGAAACATTATGTGTGGTTTTGTATTAAATATGGTTTTGTATTAAATAATGACCCAGATCATGAAATACATTTATTAGCTTTAGGTATCGTAAAAAACCCAATCGATACCCAACCAAGGGACACCTGAATAAACCAGTAGATGAAATAAAGATCAGCATGACTTATTGAAGCTCTTGTGTATGCATTAACAACACTCTTACTCTGCCAAAAGACACTTTTTGACTCTTGAACCCCATGGAGTTAATTGACATTGTGGTTTGAATCCAATCAATTTCTAATCTACTGTTTCTACTTAATTTGCATTTCTGTCGCTATTCCTAGACGTTAGAATATTCAATTGGTCCCAAAGACAATCCACTTCCATTTCTTCGGAATCCTGATATTCTGGTAGGAGAGAATGACCTCACGGCTCTCAGCTACCTCCACGAGCCTGCTGTCCTCCACAACCTCAAGGTCCGATTCCTCGAGTCCAATCACATTTACACTTACTGCGGTAAGTCTCTGATATGTTGGCAAATATATTGGTCATTTTATATCTTATTTGTGTTTAAATGACCTGACATTTGTCCAGTTATGATCATCACTTGATAACTCTCTTTACATGGCTTATTATTGGAAGTGTCCTTCATTTGTGGTAGCTCTAAAATCCAAAAGTGAGAAACATTTTATATTCAGGAATTGTAAGTAAATTTAATTTAAGCAATTTTTTGTAGGCTCTGTCTCATTTTCTATCAAGGCTAGTTTATTTAGGATAATTTAATAAAATGTAATTAAAATTAAATTATGTTAACATTTTAATAAAATTTAACATAAAAGTTAAATTAAATATAATATACATTTTAATAAAATTACAAAAAATGAATAAGGAAAGGATAAGAAATAAACGGTTGAATTATTAAAAAGAATAAAAAGGAAAGAAAAATTATATATTTCTTTTTACAGAAGAGTATCTTGCAAATACTCCTCACCAGCAGTAAATGTTGTAATTGCGAATCCAGGGTCAACATGCTTTACCGGAGAGGAACAAAGACAGCGTCTCTGTTTAGTCAACACTCATTACATTCAATGTTTCTATCAGTTACTCTGTCCCTATGACAGCATGCCCTTGTTAATAGGTTGTGGCATTTTAGGATTGCGTCTTATTTGAGGGTGTTTGTTTCTACTGAGAAATTCTTCTGAAAAAAAGACACATATTATGTAATGTATGTTTGAATCCTAACACTGGATGACGTGACCTCTCAGGCAGTCAGAAAGAGTGTATCTGTTGTTTTATATACACATGGTCACACAGTCTCACAGATATTTAATGTCTAAAGACCGCCCAGTTGTTGTTTGTCTTGTTTTATTGTTGGTTCCGCTTTGTAATGACTGAATGATTCCCATTATTGTCTCTGTCAGGTCACAACAATGCCCATTGCCTCATAATTCCTCTTTTATGTTTGTTTCTTTTTACTTTCACAGACATGTGTCTGTTTTGTGTTGTCTCTTTGAGAATGAAACATCATGCATTAACATCATTTTGCTTCCTGTGACATCATTCCATGATTAGAGTCTCCTAATATTTAATTAACTTATTTATTTTATCTGTATCATCAAGACTTTGTCTGATTTAATTTATGCAGTACAGTTGTAGGGGTAAAGCCATGTAAATCTCTCTCCTTAGGGATTGTTCTGGTGGCCATCAACCCGTATGAGCAGCTTCAGATCTATGGAGAAGAAGTCATCAATGCATACACCGGCCAGAACATGGGGGACATGGACCCTCATATATTTGCTGTGGCAGAGGAAGCGTACAAACAGATGGCCAGGTTTGTGATCATTTTTTCATAGCCTTACAATATTAAACACACCCCCCTCTCTTCAAAACCACACCCTCAAAACACGTCAACAAAGCTAAAAATGTACAGTGCTTTTCTGAATGTTACAAAAGCATTCAGTTTCAAATAAATGCTACTCTTTTGATCTTAGAGAACTCTTTTTGGAACAAGCATTTTCTCAAGTAGAGGTTAAGAAGTTGTTAGCATCAAGTGAATGTTGAAGCTGTTTGTTAAGCTTTCCCTGATGACACACGTACATCACAGAGATGTCTAACGTCTGCATTTACGTCTACAAGACGAATTTTTTTGTGTTTGCTCATCTGCAATACGTCTATAGGATGTTTCCGATTAGCTGTCAAATAGACGTTTAGAAGATGTTTATGATTTCGAATGTATGTAAAACTGGCATCTTAAAGACGTCTATCTGATCTTTGTACACAGCAGATGCTTTCCAGAAGAAGTGATCTTTAACAGATATCTTGCAGTGTGTTATCTGGGTTGTTGTTTTGTGATAAAGAGTTCAGGCTTCAGATCAGTGATTTCCACTGGCTGTAAACAGGAAATTACATCATCATGTTCTTTGAAAGCTGTGAGTAATCTGAAAGTTCAGCTTGACTCAATAATGGGTAGAGTGGGCAGATAATCACAGTGCACGCAGCATCATTCTTCGAACCTTTGTATTTACAAGTGGGGTTTTTTGTTGCTTGAATCATCAAAGCCATTTGCACATCAGGTTTAAGCTGGAGCTAAACATCCCACACTGAGACATCATGACTTACTAATGACTTGTGTAATGCTGAAGTCCTAAAATAAGCTCAGGCGAAGGAGGAAAGACGAGGCAAGGCTTGTGGTCAGACTATGCATTTGATAGGTTTTATACATGTCAGTAACACTGAATAGACAGGTCAATTATTTAAGAGTGTGTCCGAGTGGCACTCTGCTGCATTTAGGTTTTCCTGAGGTAGCTCTCCTGGGACAAGTGTGTGTGTCTAGTGCATATAGACCAAACGGCAGCAACCGGTGTGGTTTAGAACTTTAGATTGGAAGTTTTTAACTGCATTTGAAGAGTTCAGATGCAAAAACCTCTAAGTGCCATCTAAAATTTTCATCTAAAGTGAACTTTTTTTATCAGGCTCCTATTTATCTTTATTTATTTCACTTTAATGGCATAGAAAAGGACCTGTACATTGCCATTAAAGTACAATTACTGAACTTAAACATAGGAGCCTGATAAAAATGCTAATTTTAGAAGAACATTTCAGATGGCACTCTGAGGCTTTTGCTTCTTTTTTTGTCTTCTTTCCACACACCTGTTTTTTGCTATGCACTAATGTTCCTGATCCATGTAATTTTATATAACATTTAATAATTAAAAATAAATATAAATGTTGTTAATGTCTAGAACAGGGCTGTCCAAACTCGGTCCTGGAGGGCCGGTGTCTTGCAGAGTTTAGCTTCAACCATAATTAAAAACACCTGCACCAGCTAATGAAGCTCTTAGTAGGCATAGAAACTTCCAGTCGGGTGTGTTGAGGCAAGTTGGAGCTAAACTCTGCAGGACACCGGCACTCCAGGACCGAGTTTGGACAGCCCTGGTCTAGAATGTATATTTTGATATATTTTGTTAAGTATTTGCTTGACATCTTTAGCTGCTGTTATATTCAGCTACATTATTTGAAATTTAACTTAATTCTATTTATTCAAATTATGTTGCTGTGTCCATTTGAATATAGATACATTTTCTATAAATGATTCTAATTATCAATCTGAATTATTTGATTATCACATTTTCCAGGGAATTTTGGCCCTGCTTGTTGACTCTCTTTTATTAGAGGGTCAAATTATATCAGGCATCATGCAGAATGCATGTAACATGAATATGTTTCATATGCCTCTGAATTCTGTAAACACAGCCTTATTAGTTGAATGTGCTTTATATCGACAATGGATTTACAATGGATTTCCTTTATCATGCATATCATCTCAGATATTCATAGGGACGCTGTCTTCACACATGTAAACCTGAACTTTCATCTGCAGAGATGAAAAGAACCAGTCGATAATCGTGAGTGGCGAGTCTGGAGCCGGTAAAACGGTTTCCGCAAAGTACGCCATGCGCTTCTTCGCCACAGTGGGAGGTTCAGCGAATGACACCAACGTCGAAGAGAAAGTACTGGCCTCCAGCCCCATCATGGAGGTATGTTATGACATAGGACACATTACCAAAATAATTTGTGTTCAATCTAATAAACGCGTGCCACCAAGTACTTCCATCATGTGTGCAGCAGCACGTAAAGGTGCCCTCATTCATCACTCCATCTCATCGCAGCATTGCCACACTTGAGCTGCGAAATTAAACTCAAGAATCGGCAGGCCTGTTTGAACAGATAAGAGCGAAGCACGCACTTGTGCCCTTCAGGAAGATAATCTCAGTGCCAACGAGAGTGGCCAAATCTCACAGTCAATTTAGAGATATCATTACTGCAGAAATGAGCATTGGTGATAGCAGGGCCTCTCAGGATGCGAACCTAGAGATAAACCATCCTAATACTACACGTGACTCACAACACCCCAGCTCAGACAAACGAATAATCCAAAATCACTGTAATTACTTATTCTACATGATGCTGCAAACAGGATTTTAGGTTTACGCCTCCTCAATCGTTTTGCAACCTCTGTTGTGAAATTCTCTCTCCACCCTTTTTGTGTTCCATTATGCATCAACCATAGTAATTTGATGGCTTCTTTTTTCATATTAAACCAAGAAAAGAGTGACTCAACCATAATTAACACTCTTTTTTCCTTCTGTGCAGGCCATTGGGAATGCAAAAACCACCCGCAATGACAACAGCAGCCGCTTCGGGAAATACATCCAGATCGGCTTCGATAGGAGATATTACATCATCGGTGCCAACATGCGAACATATCTGCTTGAGAAGTCCAGAGTAGTATTTCAGGTCCGTCTCATGTAGGAAGGACGATTTAAGATTTTATTGCAGCCCCTTGTGCTTTTCCATGTACTGAACACTTTATTTTTGCAGGCTGAGGACGAGAGGAACTATCACATCTTCTACCAGCTCTGTGCTTCATCCTCTCTGTCAGAGTTTAAAGATCTTTCCTTGAGTAAGTAGCCAAATGAACTCAATGACTGGTTTGGTTACTTCCTGAATTTCTGAAATCCAAGTGTTTTTATTTGCCATTGACTGTGGCTGGGCAGTATGATGGTATATGCTGTTTGATGGCAGAAATGTCTCACGAATAGGTCTTAAAATGTGGTCTATATGGCATGAGATGCTAGAAAAATGTCTGAGCTCATGATGCAGCTCATCAGTCAAATTAATGCAATGTCTTGAAGTTTTTTCATTTTTTTCTCATTAAATACTCGTATGCAAATTAAAATGTAGGCTTAGGCTTTTTATCTTTCAACCACATGAGTGCATATCGTTTCATTTGCTAATTGCCTTTCATATCCAATGAGCACCAGTGGCCGTGTGGCCACTAAATCTTTTATACTCTTGCAGCATACCCAACTGCTTTATTTTTAAGTAATGAAAATGTAAATTTGATGTAAAAAATATTTTTAGTTGAATATATTTTTGATACCATTGCAGTGATATGAAATTACTATAATACACCACTGTTCAGAAGTTCCATTTTTGAAGAGTGTCTTAAGTTCAGAAATACAGCAAAAACAGTAATATTTTGAAATATTATTACTATTTAAAATGATAGTTTTCTATTTTAATGTATTTTAAAAAGTAATTTATTCCTGTGATTGCAAAGCTGAGTTTTTGCCATCCTTTGCTCCAGCGTTTAGTGTCAAATGTCAATGCTCAAGAAACATTTTTTTCTTATTCTCAACAGTTGTGCAGCTTAATGTTTTAGTGGAAACAGTGATGCATTCTTTTCAGGATTCTCCAAACTATTGAACGGCAATGTACCTGATTTTGATCATAATGCTACTACTGACAATCTTTAAGTCTTACTCAAATGCAAATTGTCCATTCACCCTCTTATTTTAGCCAGCGCAGAAGACTTTACCTACACGTCTCTTGGTGAGAACATTTTTATTGAAGGCGTGAATGACGCTGAGGACCTTGTGAAGACAAGAGAGGCTCTTACAATGCTTGGTGAGAACTACAGCAATAAACATGTCTTTAAGCAAGGCTTTGCAACAAGACATATCGAGTAGCAAGCATATTTAATATTTATCATGGTGATGTGCAGGTGTGAAAGAGATCCATCAAATGAGCATCTTTAAGATAATTGCCTCCATCTTGCACCTGGGGAACGTGGGGATCATGTCAGAGAGAGATGGAGAATCCTGCCATATCAATGCAAGTGCACAACAAATAGTGTGTCTTACTGTATGTTATTTATTTTAGCACATTAGCTGACTATCCTTCACTTGCCTAAACAATTGCAATCTTTTTTTGCACCTGCAGAGGGACGACACTCATTTGCATAATTTCTGTCGGCTGCTGGGTATAGAGCAGGAGCAGATGGAGCACTGGCTGTGCCGCAGGAAGCTGGTGACCACTTCCGAGACCTATGTGAAGAACATGTCACATGCCCAGGCGGTCAATGCCCGAGATGCCCTGGCCAAACACATTTACGCCCATCTCTTTGACTGGATCGTGGAGCACATCAATAAGGCCTTGCACACCTCCACCAAACAGCACTCCTTCATCGGTGTGCTGGATATCTATGGGTAATGCTTGTGATTATGAGAGGTCATGCAAGTAAAGATTTAGAAGCTTAGTTCTTTGGGTTTTTATATACAGTAGAGTAATATGTCTTATGTTTTGACCTTCCCTTTGCAGAAACCTCATTGAGTTTTTAGTGTCAGCAATTACTGTAAGCCTTTCTGACCATGGGACTAATTACTTCCTCAAAGAGGGGAACTTATTGATCAGCATTATAGTAAAGATTTTAATTTATAACCAGTTTATAGTTTTTTTTTTCAACAGCTTTCATTTTCCCTTTTTAAATAGGTTTTTTTTTTTTTTTTTTTCAACGGCTTTCAGTACTACTTTCTATCCTATTAGTCTTTTATATTATTAGTTTGAATAACAAAAGCCAGTTGCATGATAATATCATCTTCCAGGACATTTTAGAATTTAGAATTGCATTTACATTTTAGAATTGCATTTAGAAATGTATAGATCATATGGTATAGAAATGCAAAAGCGTAATCATTTTTAAAAAGTTAGAAAATGTTCTGCATGACAGGAATGACCTGTGTGTTTGTGTCATGACTCTTGGCTGTATTAAGTTTCAAATTGAATGTATTTGATGCATTTAACTAATACATGCACATCATATACCCCTCAGCATGTGTTTAAACTGGAGCAAGAAGAGTATATGAAGGAGCAGATCCCCTGGACGCTTATAGATTTCTATGATAACCAGCCGTGCATTGACCTCATTGAAGCCAAGCTTGGTATTCTGGACCTTCTTGATGAAGAGTGTAAGGTGAGTCGTGAGCAGAGGCAAAAACAGTTGTTGAGAATATGATAAAGAGAATTTGAGAGAGATGTTGTCTGAACAGGTCTCCGAACAGAGTGTCTCATTTAGTTTTAAACACCTCTGCCTCTTTGAAGTTTTTGAGTATGAATCAGAGCAGCTTCAAAAGGGTGATCATGCTATTTCTGCTAGAGGTAACCCAAATAATGTTTTCAGTTTCCTGCAGTTCAAAGTATTTTTTTCTTTACTGCATCTGACAGGTGCCTAAAGGAACGGATCAAAACTGGGCGCAGAAGCTGTACAGCAAGCATTCAAACAGTGGGCATTTCGAAAAGCCCAGGATGTCCAACAGGTCATTCATTGTGGTCCACTTTGCAGATAAGGTGGGTTCAGCCTATATTAAGTGCACTATAGGGCTCAGGATGCTGCTGGGATATCATGATATCACCAAAAGCATCATCCTTAACTTCCTGAAACTCTTTTACCAATAAAGTAGGCTTTTTACACTTTAAGCTCTAAACCATTTTCATTTATAACTAGGGATGCACCGAATGTTCGGCAACCGAAATTATTCGGCCGAAAATAGCAAAAAAAGCTCTATTCTATCTCTATTCGGCCGAATAAGCGAAAAGACAGAATAAATTGTACCGAACAATGATATGACGCGATCAAATAGCAACCAGCGCAGAGTGAGAGGTGCGCACTCTTTATTATGCAGCACACACGTCAGCAGTGTGGAAGCATTTAAACTGTCGGAGAAAGACGCAAAAATCATTACAAGCACTGACAGGGAGAGACTGTTTAGGACTTCATCGCATGTCTTCAATGAGAAGAGAAAGGGGTGATTGTTGCTGGTTACTGTATGATGATTGAAATCGCGAAATGGCCTTAAACAATTAGTAAATAAACTGCAGAACGTTATGTTTTCTAATACACGCACGCATTTCATGTATTCTGACAGCACTGCACGAACTCGCAGCAGATCTGCTTGTTAACCAGGGTTCAAAGTCCAAAGCGCGAGGTAAATCTTCTCTGATACAGTCGTCAGTTGCTCATTCACATTTTTATGAATTTTTACAAGGCATGTGACAATGCAATACATACGACGTATTCGTAATGAGACTAATCATTACAACAGCTCTGTTTTAATACATTTATTATAACATGCACACATAGTGTTCAAATTAGGATCTGTAATATTTTCTAATGTTTTAAAAGAAGTCTCTTCTCAGCAAGGCTGCTTTTAATTGTACAGTAAAAAAATTAATAAAAATACATGCCTGATTCAAGAAGGGTGTCTGACGGCCAAAAATGATTATTTTACTAACTTATTAATTTAAAGTTAAATTGTGCTTTGTTGGTAAAGTGTCTGCTAGAATGATAAAAATGTTCAGTGTTAAATATTTTTAAATTGTTGTTTTGTAATAGATTTTTTTTTCTTTGAAAAGCAAGACAAAACAGTAAAAAGCACATTTTGGCTTTTTAATTTATGCAATGGTGAAAAAAAATTGGGAAAATACATGGGGGGAAAAACTCGAAAAACTATATTCGGTATTCGGCCTTCGACCCAGTGTTTAATTTTGTTCGGCTTCGGCCAAGAATTTTCATTTCGGTGCATCCCTATTTTTAACCCTTGAACAGATTTTGTTTGCCTGGACTGAACTTGACATGACATAAATACTTTTTGTAGAAATTAGCAATTTGTGATGCACATCTGGGTTTTTAGGACGAGAATAGCTTAACTCTTTACAAACTTGCTCACTGAAACCCAACTTGTGTGAAATTGTGTTACACAACACAAATGATTTGGTTAATAATGCATGATGAATGCAATAAAAATAGCTGATTCTTCTTCATGCCAGTTTGGGGGCACAAAAATGATGTAGCATGTTATTTTAGTGTGGTACTGATGTACATGTCACACTTGTGACATTGTCACCCCTGACAGGTTGAATATCAGTGTGACGGCTTCCTGGAGAAGAATAGAGACACTGTTTATGAGGAGCAGATAAACATCCTCAAGGCCAGTCAGGTGAGCCCTGGGTATTTTTGGTAAGAATAAAATGTTATGTTTAAAAAAATAAATCCATCCCCATCCAGCTGGGCCTCTGTTTATACTTCACGCTTCCTCATGTCTGCGTGATTGGAATCACTCTTTAGCTCATGTCTTGCTCTCTGGCCCGTTTAATCAGTTAATTGACTTAAAGTTCTCAGGCAAACAGAGGCCTGACCTTGTCCACACCTAGCACTGAATCACTCGAACAGCCGGATCCATCTTAACCGAAATTTAATAGTATATCCATTGTCTTTGTCAATACTGATCTCTCTCGTAGTGTTTTGTCCTGAGGTTTCTTGGCAACAAAATTCACTGGAATCTGAGCTATGTTCATTTGCAGACAGCAGCACATCATCGTCTAAGTTAAAGACCTTCTCTGCAGGGCCATGTTGAAATGCTGTCGAGTTTAAAATGAAACTTTCACTAGGACTCTTGTAATGTCTTGTAATGTCCCTGTGGAAGAAGTGCAATTTAAACATCAGTTTGTCTCAAGAGATAACAGTTTTCAGCACTGCTGTCTGAAGTTTGCTATTACTTTAAATATGCTTCAGAGCTATGTTCTCTTCAGGATATCAACAATGCTGAGCAAGGCATTTCATGCAGGGCCTTCATTGTGGTTTAAAATGTCGTGGGGTTTCACAGATCAAATGGTGAAGGCATAGCTCAGCTCATGCATATTAATTAGGTTGCACACAAATGATTTAACATGATCTTTTACTGATTTAATAAATAGTCTAAGTGATGTCTTACTTTTTTATTAGATCTACCACTGATCAGCACTTAAAAGCCAAGTATGACTGCTGCTGCTACTACTATTATTATTATTACTACTTGGCTACTTTTGAAACTTAATACTTGGACTTTTACTCTAAAAAAACTTATTTCAAGCATATATGTCCTTATAGGAATGGTTTGGCCAAAAATGAAAATAGTTGAAAATTTACTCACCCTCGGGCCATCAAAGATGTAGACGAGTTTGTTTCTTCATCAGAATAGCTTTGGAGAAATGTAACATTACATCGCTTGCTCACCAATGGATCTTCTGCAGTGAATGGGTGCTGTCAGAATGAGAGTTCAAACATCTGATAAAAGCATCACAATAATCCACAAGTAATCCACAATACTCCAGTCCATCAATTAATATCTTGTGAAGTGAAAAGCTACATGTTTGTAAGAAACAAATCCATCATTAAGATGTTTTAACTTTAAACCGTCGTTTCTGGACAAAATACGAGTCCATACATCAAAATAAAGCTTCCTCCAGTGAAAAAAAAACTCATCCCCAAAATCTGTCAAAAAAATTTGTTTAAAGTAATGTTAAATGTCTCCAAATCTGTTCCGATTAAAAAACGAACTCATCTATTTTTTTGGATGAACTGGGTAAGTAAAAGTTTTCATTCTGGGGTGAACTATTCATTTAAAAGTATACTATATTTTTTTCTGTCTTACTGGTTTAAAACAGCCAATGAAATCCTTTTCAGTGTAAAACTGTAATTTTTTGTTTAACATAAAACAAATTATTAAAATTAAAATTTTAACTTAAATATAATTTCCCAGTACTTTTTACAACCCTGTGCAACTCGGGATACCATTGCTGTCCGCACCTTTAATTTGTATTTAGTCTCTGGTCCATCATCTCTGTTTATCAATCTCTACCTACAGTGTCAGACTTACAGTGACTGCAGTTTAATGATGTCATCTGTATTCCATCTTAGAGCCCTGTATCTTGGCAGGATCACGGTATTAAGGATTCATTGAAACACTGTGTACCTGCCTTGTGGTGGATGCTTAGGGAGTGGATTTTAAAGGGATTCCAAGTGTGCTTTGAAGTGCTGCTGGAGTTGAATACAAATTTTATGCAAATTTTAGTCTAGCTGGAATAAAAAAAACATCTGGGTTTCTTATGCCTCTTATGCAAGATGTGATGCATCTGTAATATTACTGGATAGCTTAAAGCAGTCAAGATTTCTTCATGTGACACTTATTATCAAATGTATTCTTGTGTCTCTACAAAATATTTTCTTTCTTTCCTGAAAAACTGTTGTGTTTTCTGTGTGTGTGGTTTTTTTTTTTTTTTTTTTTGGGTACAGTTCCAGCTGGTTGCAGATCTCTTCCATGATGGTAAAGATTCTGGTCCTCTCTCAGCCACCAGCAAGAGCTCCAAGATCAACGTCCGGCCTGCCAAACCAGTTCCAAAAGGCCACAACCGTGAGCACAGAAAAAGTGTGGGCACCCAGGTGAGGCTTAGTGTCAAGAGGCCAGTTTTAGGTCCATGTTTGTGCTTGACAGTAGATCAACTGACGGTCAACTTATTATGAAGATGAGGTGCTTAACATAATGATGAAATAAAAACTTTCTTTCACAGTTCAGGAACTCTCTACATCTTCTGATGGAAACGCTGAATGCTACCACCCCTCATTATGTGCGCTGCATTAAACCCAATGATTATAAGGAATCCTTTGTGTAAGTTTTATTTATCCATTAGTACTTAGTTTATCTTGCCTATAAATAGAGAGGTATAGCTAATTCATTTAAGCTGCCAGAGAACATTAGAGTCATGCTGGTACAGAGACATTTGATCGACCTCAACTGCACCCTAAGTTTCCTCCAACAATCAGACATCAACGCTCCTCTGAGAATTAGCCGAAAAGGTTATATAAAATATAATTAAACCTGGTTTTCTTTTTTTAGAAGTGGCCCCCATCTGCAAAGTACGTGCTGAGTTAACACTTTTGTTAATTATTTTTCCATTAAATGTTTGAGGTGAATGGAAACCTGACATTGACTGGTCTGTTCCAAATACTATAATAAAAAGAAATATGGTACTTGTCAGCTTTTTAATGTGTTACACTATATTCATCTTCAAACAATCATGTTTAATGTATTTATTTGCTTATTTTTCTCGTAAAGTTCACAATTCTGAGAAGTGATAGGGTTTTGTTTTGCTTCCTCTTCAAATTCTGAGCACAAAAGCCCCTTCAAGGATGCTAAATTGACAGGGTTTTGTCAGTCACATGCTCTTAAGGTTGTGAACACACAGTCACAGAGCTCTGAGTCAGATAGCTTCCAGTCCCTGAGCGGACTGCAGTCTCCCAATGCCTCTCTCACGGGAGATGTGCTCTATGCTCAAAAGAAAGATCCGGTAGGTCTAGATAACACCCCAAATCTCTCGTGGGGTGACATGCTCACTTTTGTACCCATAAAAAATGTCAAGATCAGATTTTCCTTGTTTAGGATCTTCTTGTGTTGGTTTTTGTAAAGATTCCTCACTCTTTGACTGACTCTTTTGACTTATTGCTTTCTGTAGGTTTGATTCTAGAAGAGCTGTTCAGCAACTGCGAGCATGTGGAGTTCTCGAGACTATCCGCATCAGTGCCGCCGGGTATCCCTCCAGGTAACGATCTGCAGATTCTTTTATAGGGCTTTAAGGCAGGGTAGACATGGGGGCTCTTGTCTTATGCTCTCAAGCAAGACATTAGGAAAGAGTTTTGGTGCTTCATATATACATGCATAACCTCATGTTTTCTCACTAATCATTGGAAATGATATAATTATGGAAATCAAACCACTAGTACAAGTTTATTCAATATGTGTTTTTTTCATTTCCTTGTCGCATCATGTCACACACATGTCATTTCTTAGGTGGACCTATCCAGATTTCTTCAGCAGATATCGGGTGCTCATGACACGGAAGGACATGACCATTGGCGATAAGAAGCAAGTTTGTAAGAACCTGCTGGAGACCTTAATCAAGGTAAGATTACCGTGGTTAGAAATAGCTTATATGTAAGTTACATGTGTAGTGCTCACTCTCATGCTGGTATTGTGGTAATACCATGTTTGTCTGGACATTTACCACAGTATTTTTGAAGTACCTTGTACATTTATTACCATGGTATTGCCGTGGATTAAGAAAACAGATGAGCTCAAAACTTCTTCCTATATTAGCAATTAAAATATTTCTTAAATATTTCTAACATACAATCTGATCAAAAGTTTGGGGTCTGTACATTTAAGAAATTAATATGTATTATTCAGCAAGGATGCATTAAATTGATCAAAAGTAAATATATAATTTTATGTAAGTGGCGTTCCGTCCATATAAGCTGCGAATGCTCCGTATACCCAGGCCATTTGAGAGAATAAATTCACGGGATTATTCATATAAACATGATTATAAGTTGATCCCTGGTCATTTGAAATGTAACTTAAAGCTTAAAGAGTTAGGAATAAGTACGTAAAATTATTTATTTGCCAAACGGCAGTAATTTTCTTTAAATCTACCAGTTGCGGTTGCTTCCGGGCGAGCGGATTCTCCACAGCTTTCTCGCCTCTGCTCTGTTGCTATGAGTCGTCAGGATTGATGCGCGTTCTCAGTGATTTGCTGGTCTTCGACAGGTTTAATGCGGTAGGTAAGCTGTCAGCGAAGTGCACGCCCGAGCAGAAAAATGTGCTGCTGCTGTCAGATCTCGATTGCAAAAAATTACATTGTGTTTGATGCAAAGCCAACTCGATTAAATCAAAAGAAAAAACACTGTAACTGTATATTTTTGTACATTTTTGGTCATAGACAATGTATGTTGAAGATATACATTATTGTCAACGTTATTGCCTTAGCGGTAAATTTAAAAAATGTTTTTAGAAAAACGTGGGCTATATAAAATTTTAATAATAACAAACATCATATTGTTCCCTTTGTTTTGCATATGCTCGTGTCGCTTACAATTAAAGTCCTTCTCTGATTTTATTATTGTTTGCGAGGTTGCAACGTTACTTTGCAATTTGCAATATTTTTTATATTTTTGGGTATTTTGCATGGTCTGTTATTGTCACCCGAGTAGTGTCACCCGGGTGGGAGTTTTAACTCCTATTCACTGGGAATAAAAAAATCATTTAGCTGATGCAGAGACATATAGACGGGGGAAATCCTCCCATCTCCCCACCCTCTGATCACGTATCATAACGTAACTACGTGTAAATGTTATTTGGTGGTTTTTACTTGGAAAACCAGCTATATTTAACTATGGATAAACCTGAAACGATAGAAGGATTGGAGATGAATTTAATTTACAAATTTCTTATTTGTCATCTGTGATCCCTTTTGAGTGTCCTAAAAACCGATAGGGGGGGGGTCTTATCACTCAGCATACCCGGTTAAAAAAGTCACCGTTCGCCACTGTATTATATATTTACGTTTCAAATAAATGCTGTTCTTTTGAACTTTCTATTCTATTCTATTTCCATCAAAAAATCCAGAAAAAAGTATCACGGTTACCACAAATATGTTAAGCAGCACAACTGTTTTTCAATATTGATAATAAGAAAAAATGTTTCTTGAGCACTGGATCAGCATATTAGAATGATTTCTGTTGGATCGTGTGACACTGAAGACTGGAGTAATGGCTGCTGAATATTCAGCCCACTTTGCCATCATAAAAATAAATTAAAGGGGTCATATGATGCGATTTCATTTTTTCCTTGCTCTTTGGAGTGTTACAAGCTCTTGGTGCATAAAGAAGACCTGTAAATTTGCAAAGACTAAAGTCTTAAATCCAAAGAGATATTCTTTATAAAAGTTAAGAGTCAGCCACACCTACCTAAAACGGCTCGTTCTAACACGCCCCCACATATCTACCTCACTATGTGGGAAGATTTGCATAACGCCGCCCAAATGTGCACGCAAAGAAAGAAGGCGTAACTTTTATTCTCGCTGTAGTATTGTTGCCGCTGCCGCCATGTCTTGAAGAAGCAGTGTGTCTCTTTGTGAAAGCGAAACTACTTTGTTTGGTCTTCCAAAAGAGGACGATATCCGCTTAGTCATGCCTAGAGCTGATCCGTGCTGGTCACTGAGGGAATACATCAACTTAGTGCTGTGGATCTATGATGCAATGCAACGCAACGCGTAAAAAGACAGTATAAGTCATTATAATAAGTAATTATGTCCCCACTGGATGCAACAAATGCCTCGTTTGTAATGGGTTTTAATGTTTTTGTGTCGTCGCTCCGGCTGGGACACGCCATCACAGTATGTGAGGGGCGTAACATTTCCGTCTCACGCTTGAGGTATTCGGCCAATCACAACGCACTGGATAGCTGGCCAATCAGAGCACACCTCACTTTTTCAGACCGATGAGCTTTGTCAAAATCGATGCGTTTCAAAAAGGCGGGGCATAGAGGAGAAACAATAATGTACAGTATGTGGAAAATAATGTGTTTTTTTTTACTTTAAACCGCATAAACACATTTCATTACACCAAATACACAAAATAATGTTCTTTTTAGCAGCATCATATAACCCCTTTAAAAGATTAAAATGTACATTCAAAATTAAAAAATAATTTTAAAGGTATTTTATGTTGTGATATTTCGTAATATCACTGTTTATTTTTGACCAAATAAATGCAGCCTTGATTATAATGTTTTTCAAAAACATTTAAAAAAAATCTTACTGACCCAAGACTTACAGTAGTACATTTATCTCAATAAAGAGGTTTGTGTTTTTTTTTTATTTTTTTATACAGTTTGGCATTTTTACACTTTCTGCTTGTCCGAAATAGCATTTTGGACTCTTGGGCAGTGTTCAGGGGTTAAATATGCCGCCTTCAACATGAAAAATATTTTATTAATGTTTATTCAAGGATATTTGTCATGAATAAACCTGTTAAATGTGACTCTTAACTTAATTTCTCCTTCAGGATCCAGATAAGTTCCAGTTTGGAAAGACAAAGATTTTCTTCAGGGCAGGTCAGGTGGCCTATCTGGAGAAGCTCCGAGCTGATAAGTTCCGCTTCGCCTGCATTAAGATCCAGAAGACAGTGCGAGGATGGCTGCAGAGAGTTCGGTACCGCAAGATCCGCAAGTCTGCTATAACTCTGCAGAGATATGGCCGGGGTTACTTGGCACGCAGGTGAATGTTTGAGTTGACTGTTCTTAGATTGAACTTCACTGGCATGTTTGTCGCTCTACTTACAGCTCTTGTTCTCCCATTCTCTCTCAGATATGCAGAGATGCTTCGTCTGACCCGAGCAGCACTTATTTGTCAGAAGCAGTACCGGATGGTACGAGTTCGACAGGAGTATTTGAGGATCCGGCGGGCTGTGATCACCATTCAGGCATTTGCCCGGGGCATGTTCATACGCAGGTTATATCAGGAGGTACTGCACTGCGCTTTATCTTTTGTTTCACTCTCTTCAAGCTATGTTTCTTTAAAGCACAGTTTTAAGCTGCATTTTCTGCATTTTCAGTTCTTGCTCCATCACAAAGCCATGATTATACAGAAGACCGTCCGTGGTTGGCTCGTGAGAAAGAAGTATCTCCATGCCCGAAATGCTGCCATTGTCATCCAGTGTTTCTACCGCCGCGTACGTGCCAAGCGCCAGCTCAAACAGCTTAAGATAGCGGCCCGTTCGGCCGAACACTTTAAAAATCTCAATGTCGGAATGGAGAACAAGATCGTGCAGCTCCAGAAGAAGATGGATAACCAGGTACAGGAAGATAATATAATGCATAAATGTTTGCAGAATCACCAAAACCAACTGACATGATGTTGAGTTGTTATCTCTTTTCTTTACAGTCAAAAGAGCATAAAACTCAGAACGAGCAGCTGAATGTTACTAACACTGCTCTGGGATCAGAGGTCACTAAGCTCCAGAAAGAACTGGAGACTCTCCGCATTCGGCAGACTGCTGGCACTCAGGTGACATCACTGCAGGAAGAGCTTGAGAAGTTGAGGGTGGAGCTTCAGGAAGCCCACGCCCAGAGGAAGCAGATAGAGGAGGAGTTCAGCAACGAGAAACAAGGACTCGAACAGGTGAGAAAGGATGCTCAGATAACTAGTCGATGTTTGTTGAAGTTCTTTGTCTCAAGACTTGTTTTCGTATTTCTGCTTCATTTAAGTTGTCTGAGGGTAAATAGTTGAATGTTACAAAAACAGATCAGTGCATTTAGCTTTTCAGTTTCCACAGAAAAAATGACACTCTTATCTCTCATAACAGGGCAGCTGTTACATAACTAATGTCTGTCATGCACAAGCAAAGTTAATAATGCATGGAAATTGTTTAAGAGGATTGACCAGCTCACAAAAGGTCTCTTGAAATGGAATAATCAGCTAGTTTGTCTTTAATGTGATCATCTTCCTCATGTTTTGATGGTAAGAGTTAAAAATAATAAATGTAAATTATAGTAATGACTTAAAATATATTCACTGCACTATTTACACAACGTAAATAGTGTTTAAGTTTATTCTCTTATTTTTCTTGTTTTTTTTGTAATAGAAACATATAATAAATATATATGTTTATATATACATACACTACCATTCAAACGTTTTGAGATCGTAAGATTTTTTTATGTTTTTGAAAGTCTCTTATTTTCACCAAGGCTGTATTTATTTAATCAAAACTACAGTAAAAACAGTAATACTGTATAATATTATTACAATTAAAAATAACTTTCTATTTGAATATATTTTAAAATGTAATTTTAAATTTGATACTCAAGAAACATCTTATTATTATCAGTGTTGAAAAGAGTTGTGCTGCTTAATATTTTATTGAAAACCGTGATACATTTGAATGCAGTTTAATGCATTCTTAATGAATAAAGTATTAATTTCTTTGAAAATAATCTAATTGACCCCAAAGTTTTGAACGGTAAGGTGTATATATATATGCACAAAAAGGGACTAGGGATGTTCTGAGCCGATCTCAAGGACGGGGGCTAAAAAAGCCTTTTTTTTTTTTTTTTGTAATGCTCTCCTCAGCCCGATCTTTATTTTACGTCAGTTGTCATGCCGGTGTTGTGCCCAATTTCGACCCCCTGCCAAATTATTGCCCCCACCGCCCCCCGTTTAAGTCGCTACCTGATTGCCTAATCCTAACCCCTCCCCCACACCTACTCCTAATCCAACCGATGCTAGGGGGGCAGTAATCTGGCGGGGGTCAGAATTGGGCACAACACCGGTGTTGTGCAGCAGGAGGCGGTATGTTGGCAACCGCCTTTAAAAGGAAAAGAAGACGCTTAAATGTGTGACGTGCGAGAAACTGTGAGGTCTGTTCTAGCACATCATACACATTTGAGATTGCGTGTTCAGTGTATTTGATGCACACTTTTGTAATGATCACTTATTAATTTATCATTTACTTTTATCTACTGTCAGACTTGATTCAGACTTGAATGACAGACTAGCACTTTGACAGCGCGAGCTACATGATTTCTAACCTTATCTCCACTTTGTTGCAATTATTCTGCTTATTGTGCATATAAAATACAAGAGGTTTATATCAGTAGTCCCATATTCATAATTGTGACATGCATGCAGTGTGTGCATATAAACACAAAATCGAGGACACTGATCGGGACATATCAAATAATAAGATGGTTTGAAATAATTATTCATTTTATTTTAATTCAGATTTTCACTCAAATTGTTATGCTGATAATATAATTGAATATATTTAATATTAAATAAGAAAAATACAAAATATTAAATCAAATCTCAAACTTGTGGACCCCACTGTATATAATCTGAACTGGCTTTCTTAGAGTTGAAGTTGCTCGCTTTTCTGATGGTTTGAGTCGAAAGTGTGGTGTGACTTTTCCTTCCTTTTGCAGAGGGTGGAGGAGCTGGAGAAAGAGAACACGCTCTTGAAGAAGGAGAAAGAAGAGGTGAACCGCAAAATCCAGAACCCCACTCAGGGTGAGTTTCATGCTTCAGAGTCACATGCACACTCAGAGCATTTGGAGGAAGGAGTATGAGGAAAGGATGTGTGGCTTGCCTGGAGGGCTGGGCTGGTTTTGTTTGACGCACAAGAGGGTCTGTGTGCAGAAGTGGGATGAGAGAGACAGAAACTGCATTGGATTTCAGTGGAGGAATGTGAAACTGCTTCTTTACCTGCACAACTAAAAGCTGACCATTGTATCAAGCTGGTTCACATGCGAGAATGCTATTTGAAACCCAAGGTTTGGTCTCAATACGCTTTCTATTTGTTAAATGTCACTTTAGCGAGTTTGTTCTGTGCTTATTTTCCTCAGGGCTGTGCTGTTGTTGAGGCTGTTTAAGTTGTTTTAAAATGCTATTCAAAGGACTGTTATAAATGGAGTGATTGTTTTGACAAATGACAACTTTTATCAGTTTTTGTTAACAGTGTCTTTGGTAGGAAACAGATTTTTTTCTTTTCTGGTCTTTATTTCGGGGCAATCTAAACTGTCTGATATTTTACTAAGTGTAAAGGTGACCCTCACATCATTCCAAATGACTTCCTTTTCATTTGCTGACCACAAAAAAACTTTTTGTCCATACAGTGTAAGTCTATGGAGTCCAGTCAGAGTTGTTTTGGACCCCATTGATTTTGTATTGTATTGACAAAAACAGTTCTTCAGAATACCTTCTATTGTGTTTCACAAAATAAAATAAGTCACAGGTTTGAAATGACATGAGGGTGAGTAAATGGTGACTGGATTTTCGTTTTTGGGTGATCTATCCCTTTAAAGAAAAGTCTTGTGCAATTCAAGTGAATAGGACAGTTAATGCTGGAGGCACAATCAAGCTTGCATGTGGTATTGATAAATCAGATAAAATTCATTATAACCAACCCTTTTAACATATGAAATACCCTTTTGTTTTGTAATTTCTATAACAGTTAAATAAAACAAAAATAAATTGAAGGAAAATTTACAAAAAATGCTTCATCAAACTATCAGGCCATACATCTGATAGCACTTTCAGAATCTGTTCAAAGGATGTGATTAGAGGTTTTCACACAGTACATTCAACATTGAGTACAGTGGAGTAGAGTTTGCTTTAAGTCAACAATGATGTTTCGATTATAATATGCATTGTGAATGCAGAGTACAAGAGAAAGTGCTTATTTTATTTCTATCGAGATAACAGAATCAAGAACATATTGTAACCTACACATAGATGTTCAAAGGTCTTCCATCAGAGTAATAAAGATCTTTTATTGCTCGATAAAATATCAATCAAGCCGAAGATCAATAAAAGATTGTTAGAAGTGTTATCATCACTGTCACATTGCATAATATCCAAGTGGACTCGGCAACACAAAACCTGTAGTGTGAATGTAAAATAAACTGAGACCTCACAACTAAAATGGATCAAAAGAGGTTTCAGTTTTTCATACCTTTAGATACTGAATGAAAAGCCCTAATTAGAGCTAGATTATGAGAAAGATACGTTTTTCACACACATGATACCGAAATATTCAGCTTGTGAAAGTTGATACAGGTGAATGGGAGCAGCATGTCATCTGGTTCATTGCTTTATTCCTGTGTGTGAATGCCTTTTTGTCTCTCAGGTCAGGGCAGCGATGCGTCTCCGAAAGAGACCCGTCTGCAAGTTGAACTGGATGAGGAGAGACAACGATATCAGAACCTGGTGAAAGAATATTCCAGACTGGAGCAGAGATACGAAAATCTGCAGGAGGACTTGTCCTCCATGAAGGTAACGCTTTGACAATAAGTCTGAAATTCTGGAATTTGCCTCTTTTTTTTTTTTTGGGGTGTTTTTAATGTCTGTATGGTTTTCCACATTCTAGTTCCATCCTGGCCACCGGAGGAACCCCTCTAACCAGAGCAGTCTGGGCTCCGACTCCAACTACACTTCCATCAGTATTTCCGAGGTGGGAGACACTGATGACACCATCCAGCAGGTGGAGGTAAAGTTATTTCACTGAATCTGCCAACAAACACCAGCAGACTTTGAAAAGGGTATAAAGGCACTTCAGAATGAGCATTAATGTGGTTTGTCTCCCTGCAGGAGATGGGCATAGAGAAGGCTGCCATGGACCTCAGCGTTTTCATGAAGTTACAGAAGCGTGTACGAGAGCTGGAGCAGGAAAGAAAGAGGCTGCAGACCAATCTAGAGAAAGTAGAGGAACTGAGCAAACGCAAGGCATGTTTATTTGTCATGTCTTCTCTGCTTTCATACATTTCTCACAGTTGCCACAAAACAAAAGAAAACCAAAAATAGAAATTACAAAATGTTTAACAAAACAAAAAACAAAATTTTTAAAAATAAAACCATAAATATATCAAACAAAACCGATTTTAAAATTAAAGTAAAAATAAAATGAAATACAAAATAATTACTCTCTATATTAGCAATATATTTTAAGACATTTAAAAATTCAATCTCAAGCTGTGACGTAAACTAAAGTCTATTGGCCTTAACTTGAAAAATGACAACAAAGGAAAGAAAACTGACTGTTTAATCATTTGATAGGGTGAATGTATGTGTTAATACAAATTATCTTAAATAATGAAGCTTTGTTGATCGTTATGTGTTGATACTTTTCTTTTTATGCTCTCATTACGTTTGTAGAAACAGAAGTTAACCTGAATGACTGCTAAACATTTCCCACTTTTTGGCCATAAGTTACAACATCATAAACACCAGTTATCTTTTCTGATGGTCCCTCATCTGGACTTGCAACAGCATGGTCCTCTGCTTTATCAGTCAGCTTATGTTTAAATTTTTTTTTTTCATTCATTCTTTTATCTTATAGGGAAATGAGCCCAAGAGCTCCACGTCAGAGGAGGATATAAATGCAGACCTGGCCTACAACAGTCTGAAGGTAAGAGTCAGACCAGTTCAGTGTAATGGTCATGCCGCTCTGCCTCCAGTCAAATGTCTGTCTTGGTGCTCATTGATTTGTTCTGCACTGGGGCCGCTCTGCTGCTGCTGCTGGTTGTCTTGCCTGTTAAACTCTGGGTGAGTGGAATGATGCAGAAGTGTAAGACCAGGGCATTTTTAGAGAGTTGAACTATGGCAGGAAGGCACATGGCAGGAATGGCAGGAAGGCTTTTATTATTGCTAATCTGTTTGCATAAATCAACTCCATTCTTCATTTTGTTAATTAAACACTTTAACTTTCTAACAAATATTGAAAAGTGGCTTTGTATAGACATTGAATTTGATACAAATGAAAAGCAAGGCTGTGTGGAATAGAGTGATGTTCAATAGGATATACAGTTTTAAGATCAAGTTGATTTCTTAATAGTTCTCTCTTTTGATCTGATATTGAGAAGTCAATCAACTCACACAGAAGCAGAGACAGGAAAGCGATCAAAATTATTTTTTCAGTGCTCTGTCTAACTTTGTCTGCACAGAAATATTATAATAAGCAATGAAAAGCTATTTATTAAGCTAAAGCAATGAAATATTTCTGCTTCTCAACATTGTCTTGTGACCTTAAAGACTTTGAAACAAGTTCTTATGTCTGAATTTTCTCACTCTCTAATAGGGCTGTCAAAAAAAATTTGAATTCCGAATATTCGTCGAACTTAAAATAAAAATTCACATTCGAATGCAAAACCGTTGCATTCGAATTTTAGGTGTGCGTTAAGGAGGCAGCCTTATCAGTGGCGCACAAGATGCGATGACGATGTAAGTGTCATTGCATTTTTGAATGTTTTTGTTAGCCTATCCAGCTGAAGCCACTAGATGCGGTGCTGCTGCATTTGTGCGTTGTTAATTACAAATATTGTGGGAAAAGAGAACATCAATGCAGAGATCTTGTTTACGTCAAAACTGAAACCAAGCCGTTCACACAGAATGCATATTTCGCGTATTTTCTAGAGGGACACCTATCACCGTTGCACTCACATCTCGCACAAAAGAGCCACATGTTTAGAAAGCCATGTAAAATTAATAGAAGTTCAACTCTGAAAAAACATCTCGAGACTTTATGGCGTCTCAAGTTTTTAAATGAAAAGTATACTCTGTGTGATTGGCTTTCGACCCTTTGTATTAAACTATGAATACATACATGATGCTGTTTTGTTTATAGTTGTTTAAGCAACTTAATTAATTGTAATTGGTTTATAAACATTATTTTAAACATTATGCACTTTTTTCACTGATAGTCATGTTATGCATTGAATAAACGTGCATTAGTAATATTTTGCTCGATGCGCCCTCTTGTGGCCTCAGAAGAGAAGCCAAAAGTTTTTCTTCACCCTAACTGAAATTATGCATTTTAAATTTGAATATAATTCGAATTTTGATAATATTTAAGTACAAAATTCGAATTTAGTTTTTCAGTCCTTTTGACAGCCCTACTCTCTAATTTGCTTTGAAAATGATATAGCATAAAAACTCAAGATTAAATAGTGCAAACAAACAATATCAGATGAAAAGTAGTACAACGGTAAAAAATAATGAATTTAATATTAAGAAATGCATAAATGCAAATATATTTACTCATTCATTCAAATACATACATTCATTACTATACATTTTCATATGCATTTTACTTTTCATTTGATAATTTTTGCAATCAATTTATATATATATAACAATCTTGGTCTAGTCTTGCACACAGGCAGATGGCTAATAAGAAATCAAATTTAATCCTTTGTGTCCTAAAGTTGTTGTTTTTTTGTCAGATCTAATTTTTTCCATCATGTGATTGTGATCTTCCTCGGACACCTCACAAGCCCTTAACACTTTAATATCAGCAATCAGTCATTTATCTGAGTACGAGGGCGTGTTGAAACCCCAACGGCAGGCTCGGTTTAACAGCTTTGACCAGAGAACAAAGTACAAGAATGAAGACACCAGAGCCAAAAGTTGACCTGCTGGCTGTGCAGCTGAATGTGGAGCTCAAGGCAGTAGAATTGCGTAACTGATTTGTTTGTTTTCTTAAAGCGCCCCAACATTGCACGTTGAGCTTATATAATAATTGCTGATGGTTCTTGTTCTGTAGTGATCAAACGCTCTGTGTCTGATCAAAGCTTTAGCTATGGGTGTTAGATTTCCTTGGATAAAATTACTGCAGTTACTGCAGTCAGCATTGCTTGTTTTTTGTGAGTCCCTCTCTTTCTGTTTCAAAGTTTCTTTCTCTCACATAAACAAACATTCGTTCAGGCTTATTTGCAACTTTTTGCCTCCAGTCACTTTTGATGGCTTTTAATAAAAATCAATCCTTTAAGTGTTACAAAATACAGACAATTTACTCTCTTTCAGACTGTGTTCATAAAATGTGTTCTGTTTACAGCGGCAAGAGCTCGAGACTGAGAATAAGAAGTTGAAGAATGACCTGAACGAGTTGAGGAAAGCGGTGGCCGACAGGGCCTCTGAGAACAACTCATCCAATGAACTTCAAGAGGGCTACAACCTGCTGCTGAATCAGCTCAAAGCGGCCAATGAAGAGCTGGATGTGCGCAAGGAGGAGGTCCTCATGCTCAAGACCCAAATCGTGAACTCCACGAGGCAGTCAGAGAACATAAACCACATTGTGAGTCTGAAAACATCACCACCCCTCAGTCGACATTTTATAAATTTGACTTTTGTGGGCTTCTGATCCAGTTTTTTTTTTACAGCTGTTGTCTTACCAAATGAAGCTATTGTAGTATGTCATCAGACTTTCTAATCCATTAGCATCCCATCAGGCTTCAATGGAGGTGCCTTGAATGGAAAGCTTCTTTATCTTTTATAAAAGCAATCAGACATGGAGACATTGCATGGGATAAGATGGGATATAATGGGCTTTGATGGACCTCAGAGTAATTTAAGTTCAGGGAAAGTTCAGCGTAATAACGATGGTGTGTCTGAGCTTTACAAAACCTGCACTGCTAGTGAAAATGGCTTTACTTGCCTGTCTGAATCTGCTGAGTTTGGCAAATCATTGTCAGCATTGGTTATGCACGAAAAGAAAGCTCTTTTTCTCGTACTTGGCATTATATTTGTGACCCTGGACCACAAAACCAGTCTTAAGTCGCTGGGGTATATTTGTAGCAATAGCCAAAAATACATTGTATGGGTCAAAATTATAGATTTTTTTTTTATGCCAAAAATCATTAGGATATTAAGTAAAGATCATGTTCCATGAAGATATTTTGTAAATTTCCTACCGTAAATATATAAAAACTTCAGTTTTGATTAGTAATATGCATTGCCAAGAACTTCATTTGCACAACTTTAAAGGAGATTTTCTCAATATTTTCATTTTTTTGCTCCCTCAGATTCCAGATTTTCAAATAGTTGTATCACGGATGATGTATAAATCTCAGATGATGTATAAATCTGACTTTTGAAAAATGTACCCTTATGACTGGTTTTGTGGTTTAGGGTCACATTTGTATAACTTTTATGAGTAGCTGAAATGGAGTGTCCATAAGACAAAAAACTATTTTCTTGAAGAATGCTTCAATACATAAAAATATCTGTAAACATACACTTGTTGTTTGCTATTGATATATTTGTTTCATTCAAACAGGACTCCAATGATGTATCAGAATGGACCAACAACAAGAAGCCTGTGGACACTGTTGATGCACCTGATTTAAAGAAGTAAGTCCAATCTACATAATGAAAGGCTTTCATCAGCTCTCCTCCACGTGTTTATTTGTCTTTTTTAATGAAGATTGAATCCAGTGGTATTGACTGTTCATTTGAGTTCAGAGCAGCTCTCTGATTCAGCTCTTGATGCCCTGTCTACTTTCATTTACAGCAGTATATCTCTGTTTTCTGACCCACATTACTGGAGATCTAATCACTTCTCATAAATTAGCATAGTGCTGCCTCAAACAAGCATTCATAGTCTCAAAGCTCATATTTTAAAATGTATCTGCAATATTTCTATCAAATTTATAGACCACCACCACTGGCTCATGGCGAGTTGGAGACAATTTACTGGCCATGCATATTTTTATGCCATGAAACTTTATTTTGCATTCATACAATTTCAAAATTTGTATTCAAAAATAGTTCCTTTTATATTTTTATATTCTGTTGCACTACAGTGTCATGTCTAATGATCTAAAACAAAGATGAGCTTTAAAGATAACAGAGAACATATTTAGTGACGACAGTGATTTTTTATTTCTTGGTAGAAATTGAGTTATAAATTGGAAAAAATTGACTTTTTTTATACTTTCCACTAACTTAGGAACCACACACAGGATTGTGGGATATTATAGACAGCAAATGATACTTCTAAAACCATCTAGATGAAGGGTTTTGCAGTTTTGCTGCAAAACATTGCTACTTCTTAAAGGTAAATTTTAACTAAAAGGTAAATGGTGATTTAAATCACGTCACAACAGTTTGGGGGCACTAAGATATTTTTTTTTTAGATTAATACTTTTATTCAGCAAGTATTCATTAAACGGATCAAACGTGACAGTTAAGACTTTTATAACGCTAACAGGAAATTTATATTTTTAAAAAAACAGTCTCCAAACTTTTAAACGGTAGATCAACGAGGGTCAGTCTACCATTCTCACAGTTTGATTTAAACTATATTTTATATTGCAATTCCAATAAAGTTGCTGACCAGCTGGCAAGTACATTTTTTGTAAACTCGCAAAAGCTACTTTTGCCCCCTTTTGGCACTTACTGAGTGTTTATTTTGGACTCTAAATAGTGTATTAAAAAGGTGCCACAGTACTGTCTATTTAAATTGTCATCTCTGGCTTTTTATCTTTTTACCTCTGGCCAGTGCACTTTTCAGTCTGAACCTTCATACTGTTCTATATCCATCCAGGCTGTTCTGAATTCAGGACACTTTCTCTCTGTCACATTTGTAAAGTGGTCTTTTGAAACCGAGAGTGGCAGATGTTAGATGAGGTACTCATTAACTGTGAAAGAATACATTTTCGTACTCTGTGGTCTCAGGACTGAGCACTTTAAACAGCAGCTGATTTCTCATGCATGCGTTTTTCCTTCTTTCTCTATTTCTCATTTCCTTTGAGTGCCACATCTCCTTACAGACATTGCTTGGGCAGGCAGCTCACCTAAAAAAAACTGAAACATTATATCCCCAAGAAATAGCCAAAGTCATAGCAGCTACATGACCTCTTTACTTGAAAATAACATGGATGAAATGGAGATGGGTAATTCAGATGAGCCCTCATGCTCAAACTGATGTCTACACAGACTAATCTAACCTGCCATGCCTTGCTTTGCTTCACTAACTGGCCCTACCATCTTGTCATTCTTCTCTTTTGCTTTCTCTCCTGTCTGTCTGCTGCCGCTTCTCTGTCTCTTTGGCTCTCCGTTACTCGGATGCCAGTAAAGCACAAGACTGGGGTTATTTGAATGAAGATGGGGAGCTTGGCCTGGCCTACCAGGGTCTAAAGCAAGTTGCCAGGTTGTGCTTTAAATTTCTTGGATTTCCCTCCAGGTTTAACTCTCGGTTTCGATTTCGAGGCCTCTGTTTTTGTTTTTCAACCAGTAAAGGACCATCGGGCATATATTGACTCTTGTCATTTTGAGAAGTGTTTTGAGGACTAACTGAAGTATATAGACAGTTTACACTCACTTATACTATAGTGTGGCATGTTTGGATGTGTTCAGGCTGCTGGAGGCCCAGCTTCAGACGAAGTCTCGACAGCACAAGGATGAGTTAGAGGCTCTCCACACGCAAATCGAACTGCTGAAGGACAGTCTGGAGAAGAAGCAGGAAATGCTGGACCACTTTTCTACACTTTCTCCTGAAGCTCTGGTGGAGTTCAGCGTGCAGCAGGAGATCACGCGCCTCACCAATGAAAACCTAGTGAGACCTTATCTTAAGTATCATTTTTGTAATCAGTATTATTGTCTTATTTATTATTAGTATTTTATTTATTTATAATTTAAAAATGTCCTTTAAACAAGATCAATAGTATTTTCAGAGAATTGATTTTGAATTAAGCATGTTTTTTCTTACCTTATTGGCTAATTGTTTGTGTTGCTTTAAGCATAAATCTCTTAATTATGTTAGATTTATGGTAAAACAAATAAACTTGCCATTGGTATAAGAAAAATAAAACAAGCAATCTCAAAAAAAAAAATGTTTGTAGTCAGTTTTGCTAAAACATATCTTGTTGTAAGAATATTTACATATTTTGACTTGAAAACAAAACAATTATTTTTCAATGAGCCTTCAAACTATTAGCCATTGGTTCAAAAAGAGCTGTAAAGTATCATTATACCCAACACACAATATTGACATTCTCACTCAAGTTGATGATTGTTCTCTAGGATCTAAAGGAACTTGTCGAGAAGTTGGAGAAGAATGAGAAGAAGCTGAAGAAGCAGTTGAGGATCTATATGAAAAAAGTGCAAGAGCTGGAAGGTTATACATCTGCCTATCATCTGTGTATTGAATGTTTTCTCGTGGTACCGCTATTTTCTGATGTGCTGTTGTTCTTCATACAGTGTCTCAGGCCACTAGGAGCAGCAGACCAGAGCTGACTCGTCAGGTCACTGTACAGAGGAAAGACAAGGACTTTGAAGGCATGCTGGAGTACTACAAAGAAGATGAGGCTTTATTGGTCAAGTCATTAATTACAGGTATGTGTGGTTACATGCAGGCATGTTTTAATGTGGAGGTCCTGTAGCTGTGATAAACACACAGGTCTTGTCTTTAGATATGAAGCCCAATGTGTTGTCCGCCACTGTCCCCTGCCTTCCTGCCTACATCCTCTTCATGTGTATCCGTCATGCTGACTACATCAACGACGACCAGAAAGTTCATTCACTCCTTACCACAACCATCAATGCCATCAAAAAGGTCCTGAAGGTGTGTATACTGTATGTAATCACATCAACACACTCCCAGAATTCAAACCAGCTACACTACTCAGGCATTTGGTTTTTTTAAAGATAAATTAATACTTTTATTCAGCAATGATGTATTAAATTGATTAAAAGTTTCAATAAAGGCATTTATAATGTTTCTAAAATGTTCTATTAACATAAATGCTTTTCAGCAAATAATCCTGGAAAATACGTATTATGGTTTCCACCACATTATTAAGCAGCACAACTGTTTTTCAACATTGATAATAATAAAGAAAAGTTTTTTGAGCACCAAATCAGCGTATTACAATGATTTCTGACAGATTATGTGAAACTGAAGACTGGAGTAATTGCTGCTGAAAATTCAGCTTTGCCATTACAGGAAAAAATGACATCAGAATCAGAATATATAAATATTATATGTTAGAATATATAAAATAGAAAACAGTATTTTAATTAAAATAATATTCCATCATTCCTGTTTTTTTTTTTAATCTTCTCTCCAGAGAAACAGCGATGACTTTGAGATGACCTCCTTCTGGCTGGCAAATACCAGTCGACTTCTGCATTGTCTGAAGCAGTACAGCGGGGATGAGGTGAGATTTTACTGTGGCTATTTTATCTTGTCCAGTGATGATTTCAGCTGCAAATATAAGAGTCAGTTCCATGTACTGTATTTTAACATATTAAGTACAGATAATCCATGAAAAGTGTGTTTTAAGCCTCTGGCGACCCCGTCTAGATCACTGGTATGATTTGGCTGTTGCTTCCTGTCATAGGCGTTTATGATGCAGAACATTGCCAAGCAAAACGAGCACTGCCTGAAGAACTTTGACCTGGCTGAGTATCGGCAGGTTCTGAGTGACCTTTCCATCCAGATCTATCAGCAGCTCGTCAGAATAGCGGAAGGCATCATGCAACCCATGATTGGTGGGTACAAAGAGACACCGGACCAATATAAACTCTAATAATGGAATTGTTTGCAATATTTCATAATGAATGCATGTTTTTTGTATTTGATTTTGGCAGTTTCTGCCATGCTTGAGAGCGAGAGCATCCCCAGCCTGGCCGGAGTGAAGCCCATGGGCTACAGGAACCGCTCCTCTAGTTTGGACTGTGAGAGTGGAGGTCCAGCGGGCTACACACTGCAGGCCCTGGTCAAGCAGCTGGGACAGTTTTACACCATCATGGCGGACCACGGCCTGGACCCTGAGATCAGCCAGCAGGTGGTTCGCCAGCTCTTCTACTCCATCAATGCAGTGACCCTGAACAACCTGCTGCTGCGCAAAGATGTCTGTTCTTGGAGTACCGGCATGCAGCTCAGGTACACATTTGATGCTCTCAGGCAAATCCGTGGCTGTGTTATATCTTCAGAAATGTCTGATGAATTGAATGGCCGTCTCATTGGTGTCGTTTCAGATACAACATCAGTCAGTTGGAGGAATGGCTGAGAGGAAAGAATCTGCACCAGAGTGGAGCCGTAGCCACCATGGAACCTGTTATCCAGGCCGCCCAGCTGCTGCAGGTGAAGAAGAAGACCTCCCAAGATGCTGAGGCCATTTGCTCGCTCTGTACCGCCCTCAGCTTACAGCAGGTAGACATTTGCCATTCATTCTTTCTTTATTAATTATTTTTTATTTTCATTGACTTTTCATTGACTTAATCATGCTATTCTACTTCACCTCAGATTGTGAAGATCCTCAACTTGTACACGCCACTCAATGAGTTTGAGGAACGAGTGACTGTGTCTTTCATAAGAGACATACAGGTAAACTACATACATACACACTATGGACATACACTTGCTAGGGTGTACCAAAATTTGAGTAGTCCGTACCAAAATCAGTAAAACTCTTTTACCACAACAAAAATTATATTCTGCTGAACACACTCATACCTAAAAAGTTTAATATGAACTGATTCAGTATATAATTAATAAGTAATTTCATTTATTTAATAGATATATTATAGATTCATATTATACACCATTGTTCAAAAGTTTGTGGTTGGTTAGGTTTATGTTTTTGAAAGAACTCTCTTATGTTCAGTGTCCAAGGCTGCATTAATTTGATCATTGTGAAATATTATTAGTTTAAAATAACCGTTTGAATATATTTTCAAATGTAATTTATTTCTGTGATGCCAAGCCTGAATTTTCAGCATCCATTACTCCAATCTTCAGTGTCACATGATCCTTCAGAAATCATTCTAATATGCTGATTTGCTGCTCAAGAACCAATTCTTGTTATTATCATGTTGAAAACAGTTGTGCTGCTTAATATTTTTGTGGAAACTTTTCAGGATTCTTTAAATAAAAAGTTCAGCATTTATTGAATAGACAGAACAGCATTATTTCTTTACTGTCATTTTTGATTAATGCATTCTTGCTGAATAAAAATATTAATTATTATTAATAATAATGATAATATGTTATTATTTTATATATTTATATATTATTATTATTATATTATATTATATTGTTATAAAGTTATTATTGTCGTGTTACTGAAAAATCTGTATTTTCTGCAGTGTTTGATGGCTTCTTCATGAGCATGTCCAATAAATACTCTCATTTCCTTTCACAGAATCGCCTCCAAGATCGTATAGAAAACAACCAACTACTGGTAGACACTAAGTACACCTTCCCTGTGCTCTTCCCCTACACTCCATCAGTGCTCAGTCTGGAAAGCATACACATCCCTGCCTCCCTCAGCCTGGACTTCCTCACACGGGTCTGACATCTCAGTCTCTCGGTCTCACTCTGAGCTCTACCTGCAGCGGGCCCTTCGCAGATCTGCTAACCCACATACTAACACCACCATACGTATGGGATTTATAGTATCCACATTTAACAAGACGGACAATCTCCCTGACTGACTAACTGTGGTGTTGAGACACGCTTTCAATAAGGGGGATACGAAGTCTAAATGATGCAGGTGTAAATAAGCTTTGACTTTTCTTCTATAACATTCAACCAGTTCTCTCTAGGCTCCCATTTAATAGAATCAAGGCTATTGTTATAGAAAGTTAAAACACTATATTTGGATTGGGATGTGTTTGTCTGTGACTAATTCTTATGATTAAATAAGTTTAATCTAAATTAAATAAAAGGGTTTTGGGCTACTGACATGAAAAACTAATGTGAGATGTATGTGTCCGTACTCATGTATCTGTATTAGTATGCACTGATTTCTTTGTGTTTGTAATGGAAAAGTGTCTTATTTCCCTTGCTTGTGCTGGAGCACGGTTTCATCTCAGAAACGTGGGCTCCCACTGAAGCAACATCACCATCTCCATTTTTTTTTTTCTAAGAGAACTTTTAAAATTGGCTGCCAAGATTAATTCTCGCAACCTCTAGCAAAAAGAAGCAGGAGATCTCTGCATTGCAGTTGCTCTTGCCTGTGACCAATCTGGATTGGACTCTCTGAACAGGGTCTTTTTAAGCTTTTTTTTCTCCCCACGTGTTGAAGAAACGGATGCGGAGACTTGGGACCCTGAATGACAGGGCCAGCAAATGTGGCAGATCATGAAAGTGACCATGACCAGTTGAAGGATGTGGAGCGATGAGGATGATGAAGGAAGTTTGACCTGGGATATTTCATATTCTGTCGAAATAAATAATCCTGTGATTGTTGGTGGAATCTAGAATGTGCTGGAAGGCATGTGCAAGTACTGTATAATGAAGAAATGTATCTTAAGAGGCGTCCTATACACTGAGATGAGTTTTATGGTGTACAGAAAAGACATTCTCAAAACTACCAGGTTACTATTTAATGAAGGCAAGCAATTATCAGAATTAAATTTATACTTTTGCACAGCTCTGTAAATGATTACATGCAATCAAATAGCAATAACTACGCACTGTTTACTTAAAGTACAATTTTATACAATCTCAACAATTTCTCCCTCATTTTGTATGTTGCCAACAGACTGGGCTGTTCTGCTAGAATAGTGCATCATGTCAATTCAGGATACTCTATTTTGTTTCAAAGAGGTAATTCTAATCTTTTAGTTTTAGGTTTCAAAATGTATACTAAACTGTAAAATTCTCATGTATTGCACTTTCTGGATTGAAATAGTTCTTTCAATGCCAATAAAGTAAAAACTGTCAATTTTCATAGTTATATTCTTGTATACGTGACGTGACATGTGGCCAAGTATGGTGACCCATACTCGGAATTAGTGCTCTGCATTTACCCATCCAAAGTGCACACACACAGCAGTGAACACACACACACCTGGAGCAGTATATTGTATATTTTTTTACTATTCATTTTACATTGACCATAATGACTTTTCATGCCACAGTCTTGGTTTTTATGTTTTAAGGATTGTTTTTATTTTTTACTGCCCTCTACCGACCATATTTGTAACCTCTTATCTAGAGTTGCGTCAGAGCAGGGTCTTTGTCTTATTGCTTTTAAACTCCTGATACATCTGAGTTAGAAATTATGTATATATTTCATATATAGTTTCTTTTTTTCAGTGACACTCAAACAGTAAGTAGGATTTTGCACACTCGCACATGTTTACATGCTATTTGTAGCATGAAGTACACTTTTTAAAGCAGATCACACCACCACTGTCACACAGTTTGTTCAAGCTTTCACATTCCTTAATTATAACTTCGATAAAACACGCACATGAACACATCATTTATACCATAAGTTACAGTTAATAATACTAAATGAAGTCTTGTGATTAAAGATCACGGCTAAGGGATGTTGTTAGTTACAAGCAGCAGGGTCTACCTTATTACTTTTATAACAATAGTATTATTTTTTACTTCAATAGCTGTATTATTGACATTATTTTGTTCCTTAAAAATCTGAGTAGCTCTGTCCCCGCACTCCTGGATCTCATTGAAACTTTTGGAAAAATATCTGGATATGAAGTTAATCACTCCAAATCATCTATAATGTTACTTAATGAATCAGAGAGGAAAAATAACCAAGATTTTGCTTCTATCTTCAATTCAACAGATAATTTTACATATCTGGGTATAAAAATTGTTCATTTACATTTAGTCATTTAGCAGACGCTTTTATCCAAAGCGACTTACAATAAAAGCAGTCAAAACTAACAAAAGAGCAACAATATATAAGTGCAAATGACAAGTTTCGATTAGCTTAACGCAGTACACATAGCATGGTGTATATATATATATATATATATATACACACAGTATCTCACAGAAGAGAGTACACCCCTCACATTTTTGTAAATATTTTATTATATCTTTTCATGTGACAACACTGAAGATATCTGGGTATAAAAATTGTTCATTTACATTTAGTCATTTAGCAGACGCTTTTATCCAAAGCGACTTACAATAAAAGCAGTCAAAACTAACAAAAGAGCAACAATATATAAGTGCAAATGACAAGTTTCGATTAGCTTAACGCAGTACACATAGCATGGTGTATATATATATATATATATATATATACACACAGTATCTCACAGAAGTGAGTACACCCCTCACATTTTTGTAAATATTTTATTATATCTTTTCATGTGACAACACTGAAGAAATGACACTTTGCTACAATGTAGTGTGTGTACAGCTTGTATAACAGTGTAAATTAACTGTCCCCTCAAAATAACTCAACACACAGCCATTAATGTCTAAACCGCTGGCCACAAAAGTGAGTACACCCCTAAGTGAAAATGTCCAAATTGGGCCCAATTAGCCATTTTCTCTCCCCGGTGTCATGTGACTCATTAGTGCTACAAGGTCTCAGGTTATGAATGGGGAGCAAGTGTGTTAAATTTGGTGTTATCGCTCTGACTCTCTCATACTGGTCACTGGAAGTTCAACATGGCACCTCGTGGCAAAGATCTGAAAAAAAGAATTGTTGCTCTACATAAAGATGGCGTAGGCTATAAGAAGATTGTAGAGGCACATAACTCTGAAGTAATGAATTTAGGTAAATGGGTACAGAGCCAGTGGAGGTTTTGTAGGCAAACATTAATGCCTTGAATTTAATGCGAGCAGCTACTGGTAGCCAGTGCAAATTGATGAACAGAGGTGTGACATGCGTTCTTTTTGGCTCATTAAAGATTAATCTTGCAGTGGTATTTTAGATTAATTGTAGAGGTTTGATAGAAGTGGCTGGAAGATCATTTGCATTGCAATAGTCCAGCCTGGATAGAACAAGAGCTTGAACAAGGAGTTGTGTTGCATGTTCTGAAAGAAAGGGCCTGATCTTCCTTATGTTGTATAAAGCAAATCTGCAGGAACGGGTAGTTTTAGCAATGTGGTCTGAGAAATTCAGCTTATCGTCAATCACAACTCCAAGGTTTCTAGCTGTTTTTGAAGGAGTTGTGGTTGATGAGCCTAACTGGATGGTGAAATTTTGATAAGGTGATGGGTTTGGACATGTCACGCCCCCACATGTCTAAGTCAGGATGTGGGAAGATTTGCATAACGCCGCCCAAATGTTCACGCAAAGAAAGATGGCGTAACTTTTATTCTTGCTGTAGTATTGTTGCTGCCAGAACAGTTCAACTCAAATGTTCAGATGTGTGCTGCGCATTTTATGGAGGATGGATGAGGTTAGCTTAACGCAGTACAGTAGCAAGGTTTATATATATTATACACACACACACACACAAAGGCTGTTTCTATAAAGTGGGCAGTTACAACTTTGCAAGGACAGTCTGGCGCTTCTGACTCACAGCCTGTAAGTACGTTTTTTATATTTAAATAATTTGCCAATGATGATTAAAACGTGAGTTTTGAGCAGTGTAGAGTAGCGTTTGTTGTTTCTCTGATCACAAATGCAGACATGGTTTTGTTTACATGATACGCAATGCGTAAAAAGACAGTATAAGTCATTATAATCAGTAATTATGTCCCCACTGGATGCAACAAATGCCTCGTTTGTTTTTGTCTCTTCTAGTGTTCGGTTCGCGCACGAATCGTTCTATTTAACCGGATCTTCTTAGTGAACCAGTCGAACCAGTTCACCAAATTGAACTGAATCGTTTGAAACGATGCAGGTCTCCAGTACGCACTAATCCACAAATTACTTAAATTATTCGGTTTATAAACGTGCCTGACACTCCCTCTGACGCGAAATAAACCAATATCCCGAGTTATTCAGTTACTCCTAACAGATTTATTTCCAGAACATGATGCATGATGGGATTCACTAAGCCTCGAATAGCGCTCCGGAGCGGTATTCAAGATAGTGTGGATTTAGTGTGCGTTAAGGGCACTGCGCTCTGGCGTTTTTAAGACCTGGGACAGTCTTGCACACTTACTTCCTGTCGCGCGCACGCGCTCTCAAGTGGCCAAGACCGCAAGTGTGGGTATTTGTAGAGTTAGAGGGTCAAATAAAGGTGGAACAGATGTGTTTTTAGTAGTTTCTTGAAGATGGCCAAGGACTCAGCTGCTCGGATTGAGTTGGGCAGGTCATTCCACCAGGATGGAACAGTTAATGTAAAAGTCTGTGAAAATGATTTTGTGCCTCTTTGAGATGGCACAATAATGCGTCGTTCACTTGCAGAACGCAAGCTTCTAGGGGGCACATAACTCTGAAGTAATGAATTTAGGTAAAGGGGTGCAGAGTCAGTGGTGGTTTTGTAGGCAAACATTAATGCCTTGAATTTAATGCGAGCAGCTACTGGTAGCCAGTGCAAATTGATGAACAGAGGTGTGACATGCGTTCTTTTTGGCTCATTAAAGATTAATCTTGCAGTGGTATTTTAGATTAATTGTAGAGGTTTGATAGAAGTGGCTGGAAGATCATTTGCATTGCAATAGTCCAGCCTGGATAGAACAAGAGCTTGAACAAGGAGTTGTGTTGCATGTTCTGAAAGAAAGGGCCTGATCTTCCTTATGTTGTATAAAGCAAATCTGCAGGAACGGGTAGTTTTAGCAATGTGGTCTGAGAAATTCAGCTTATCGTCAATCACAACTCCAAGGTTTCTAGCTGTTTTTGAAGGAGTTGTGGTTGATGAGCCTAACTGGATGGGTTTGGACATGTCACGCCCCCACATGTCTAAGTCAGGATGTGGGAAGATTTGCATAACGCCGCCCAAATGTTCACGCAAAGAAAGATGGCGTAACTTTTATTCTTGCTGTAGTATTGTTGCTGCCAGAACAGTTCAACTCAAATGTTCAGATGTGTGCTGCGCATTTTATGGAGGATGGATGAGGTTAGCTTAACGCAGTACAGTAGCAAGGTTTATATATATTATACACACACACACACACAAAGGCTGTTTCTATAAAGTGGGCAGTTACAACTTTGCAAGGACAGTCTGGCGCTTCTGACTCACAGCCTGTAAGTACGTTTTTTATATTTAAATAATTTGCCAATGATGATTAAAACGTGAGTTTTGAGCAGTGTAGAGTAGCGTTTGTTGTTTCTCTGATCACAAATGCAGACATGGTTTTGTTTACATGATACGCAATGCGTAAAAAGACAGTATAAGTCATTATAATCAGTAATTATGTCCCCACTGGATGCAACAAATGCCTCGTTTGTTTTTGTCTCTTCTAGTGTTCGGTTCGCGCACGAATCGTTCTATTTAACCGGATCTTCTTAGTGAACCAGTCGAACCAGTTCACCAAATTGAACTGAATCGTTTGAAACGATGCAGGTCTCCAGTACGCACTAATCCACAAATTACTTAAATTATTCGGTTTATAAACGTGCCTGACACTCCCTCTGACGCGAAATAAACCAATATCCCGAGTTATTCAGTTACTCCTAACAGATTTATTTCCAGAACATGATGCATGATGGGATTCACTAAGCCTCGAATAGCGCTCCGGAGCGGTATTCAAGATAGTGTGGATTTAGTGTGCGTTAAGGGCACTGCGCTCTGGCGTTTTTAAGACCTGGGACAGTCTTGCACACTTACTTCCTGTCGCGCGCACGCGCTCTCAAGTGGCCAAGACCGCAAGTGTGGGTATTTGGACAAGGGGTGTATCACAGTATGTTAAGGGCGTAACATTTCTGTCACACGCTTGAGGTATTCGGCCAATCACAACGCACTGGATAGCTGGCCAATCAGAGCACACCTCGCTTTTTTTTAGAACAATGAGCTTTGTAATAATCGACGCGTTTCAGAAAGGCGGCGCATAGAGGAGAAACAATAATGTACAGTATGTGGAAAATAATGTCTTTTTTAAACCTTAAACTGCATAAACACATTGCATTACACCAAATTGTTACGTATGTTTTATTGTAATATATATATATGTATATATATATATATATATTTGTTCGCAAAACCAATAGTTTGACTTTTTTTATTTACAATTGTTGCAATTTTTACTATTATTTTTGCCAATAGGCAACAAACTAGTTGTACAATATAATATAAATTAACTAAGAACATTACACACATGCACATATGTAGTATCAAATTATTGCTATATAAATGTAATTTTTTTAAACGTTATAATTGTTACTTTTTTATTTTTCGCTGTTTCATAAAGGTTTATGTTTAATAATTGTTTTACTGTTTACATTTTTATACAGTTTTTTAAAATTATTATTATTATTTAAATTTTTAAAGATTAGATGCTTTTAGGTGGATTTGACCAAAAATGTGTAGCCTTCAAATTAAATGCTTCAGCATTCACATTGAAATAAACTGGTCACAAATGACCTTTGTCCACATTAGGAGGAGAAGATCTGAATCACCACATTGATTACCAGAGAAAGCACATGTTTTCTGCCAGTTTCAACACATAATGCTGATTTCTTTTAGGGTTATCAGTGTTGCCACACATTCATTTATGTGGTTACACGATGGGTCAAAATCCGAATCAACAATGTGTATCAACAATGATCAGAAACACTTGTAGAGTCATCCCGTGAAGATCTTGCTCATGTAGCACTGTGATTTTGGAAGGTTGAAACTTTAATTTTTGGAAATTCTTTGAATCAAATCTTTTTTTCATTTGCATTTGAGACTTCATGAATCATAACCAAAGGCCACTCTCCTCTGTAGGTACAGCAAATATTTAGATTTACAGCTGGGTAACCACAGTCTCTCCACAACACAATCACACTAATATAGACAACAGGAAATGATTGTTGTGTATCTGCAAGATTTCTAATTGAAATCAGTCATTAGTTCATGCAAGTTTCAGGAGCCTTTAAATGTGCATGATATTTTTAAAAGCACAATCTGCAGTAATTTATGGCAGGATTAATTTAAACGACTTGTAGTATCAACCTTCTGTGTCATTCTGTTGTAGACATTAATCCAGTTTTGTCTGTGACTTGAACACTTTGTTTACAGGAGAAGAGATAGCAGCTTAGATTGACGATGTGCTGGCCTCATTTTTACATAAACCCATTTGCTAGAGGCGACAGGAAGTGGGTTGTAATATGTTACCACTTGTTTTTGTTTTTTAGATTGAAGGTATGTGCTGATAGAGGACTTTTTCATTTCATCTTTACCTGCACTTCTTGCAAATAGTCTGTAAGCAATGCCTGAAAATCTAAAAGAGAAAAAAACATGACAAACATTTTTGGTAATGTTACTGGAAATATTGTCTAAATATTAACAATAATAATTAATAATAATGATTATTATTACTATAAAAAAAATGTCATACATTAAACTGAATCTAATTCAATCTCTGATATGTTCTAGTATAAACAAATATTACAGTGTTTTGTTGTTGTTACACGCTTTATTTCTCTTTATTTAACAAGAGGAAGTAAGCATGTCTCCCTTTTTCAGGCATCAGTTTCATTCCAACAACCAAAATGTTTGCAACAGTTTTGTTTCAGTCAAACCCACAACCTCTGTCTGCTTTGGTCTCTCATTTGACCTAAATAAAGTGCTGACTGTTCTCCTTTAAGATGCTAAACTTGATGTAACTGCTATAACAGCTGTTACGTATAGTAAAGAGTGGTGGTCCTCAACTAGTGGGTGGCAATCCAAAAATGTGTCGCGGGTTTGTTCAAATCCGGTTGCAGATAGAAACAACAATGAATTAAATAAACATACATAGGACAGCAAAACCCATATGCCTTTTGTTGCTGATGTCAAAGACCACATCGAATCAAACTACAGTATTTTGTCAAAAATGTATCCTCACTTGGTTATTTGGGTAATATGCCCTTGCTGTGTATGCTTTTTCCAAATTGCCAATTTTCATGTAGTCATGTTAAAAATGTCTAATTTTGCTTAGCCTGTCATGTAAATTTCATATGTGATTGTATGGGCATTTTATTTATTTCTTTTCTAACTTTTGTATGCTAAACAGTTTTGGTACTGTGTTGGGTCACCACTTGTCCAAAGTGAAAGTCCGGGTCCTGCTCAAGTTGACAATTTTACTGTCGAAGTTACTTAAAACATGTATGTAATTTTTTAACGACTAACCATTGCTTACGACCAACTATCATAAGTGCACGGGTTACAATGCACTTGCATTATGGACTCACAGAGTTGGATTTTTTCTTAAAAATATTTAAGTCATACGATAAAAGAAACTTTTTTGGTGGACTATTGGTCTTTTTTTTTTTTTTTTGTAATATTGCACTCCAGTAGCTACCACATAATGTACCCAGTCACTACTGATACTGTAACAGGAACTACTCAAAGGATAGACATATTCTGTATATTATATACTTGTGCATTTTTATATTGAGCAATTTATGTATATTATGATGAGCATGCTGTGCATTACATGTAGCCTACAATGTGCAGTAAGTGTTTTGTGGGTTCTGGTCTTTCCTGTCACAACATAACTGATCCAAGACTTTCACTTTCACTTGTGCATATGCTGTAGTGATAATAATGTCAGTATAACTGAATAAAGTCGTATTTTTGTAAAAGTCACAAATAAAACCGTGTTGGTAATTGTTAAAATATGTATTTCCTATTTTAAATATTAGAAAATAATGTTCAACTAAATAAAATTAACCTCAAGATAAAAACAATTATCAACAAAAATATTCTTTGTGTAAATGTAATACACTGGAAAGTCTAAAGCCTACCATTAGGCCTGTAGAATTAAACCTCCCTAGACTTTCATTTTGATCTCTCACGCAGACAAATACTGCTCCTGAAAGCTCATGTAGACCAGTATAAGTTAAATACAGATAAAAAAAATCTCAGATCTTTATGTCACTAAAATGAGATAGGAAGCCGCTTACAGATTCTGACTCGCACTAGTAACAACACAACACTGACGTCTTCACATCCAGGCTGAGAAGCTGTCAATCAAAAAATCCCCAGCCAATGAGAACCCACCGCTGCTAGCCCCGCCCCCCACGAGGGATTTGTGCCAGAATGCCAAACGAAAGCCCAGCGAGAGTACACGAAAACTTCAGATGCATAAATGAACATTCTGACAGTGCATTTGAAAATTCAATTCGGCGAAAGAAAGAAGAGAAAAACAGTTAGCAAAGCATGCAGTGTATTCAAATACGAAGTCAAAGATTTTGCCTGCGATTTTTTTCCCCACAGACATTCATTTATTCATTTTCAATTTAGATTTTCATTAGTTTCTTGAGAAGTTACGTTCAAAATTAAAGGCGCAAATCTGATTCCATAAAGGGGGGTGGAGTTAAGGTGGAAAGGAAGCAAGAAAAGGAAACACAAATAAGAAAAGAGACGCGCTCTCTTTATCTCTGCTCTCTCTCTCTCTCTCTCTCTTCCTCTGTCCTCTGAAAGTACCACTGTGAGCTGTCACTTGTCAGTAGTGTGTGAGTAATGAAGACGTGAGTGATCTATGCCTGTACTGCTGGATCAGAGATGGCGGGTGTTTTGTGGATGCTCTTAGTTGTTTTCTGTCCTTTGGTTCTGTCTGAGAGTGGAGATGATGGTGAGTAATTTGAGAGTTTAGACTGTAAATAATAAACTGAGAATCCACAGATTATTATTATTTTCTTTTTTTTTTATATGTTTTCAATGGGAGTGGTTATGGTGGACTGCAAATGCAGCTAGACTGTATATCTAGTGACATGATTATGATCATAAAGAGATGACTTTGACAGTAAATTCATGTGAAACCATTTAGGCTAGTTTTCATTGAAGCACACTAACATAAGGTGGAGACTTAAAGGTGACTAGAAATTTTTTTCGTTTTTTTTTGTTTTACTCTTGGTTCCTTTTAGATGGGTCTGATAAAGATGTGACCTGCACATCCACTTTGACCCTCAACCAAAGTAACCTCACCTGCTCGCTCAACGACGAATCCACTGAGGAGGTCATCTTCACGAGACTCTGGTATTTAGTCTGTCTGTAAATGAATACAAACCGTTTCTGTCACTAGAGCGTTTGAATATAATGTGAAACAAATGTTTGCTCAAAACCCTGATGTTGACTAAACTGGTTGACTTTTTCCTGTTTAGCAAAATGGAAGGTTTAAAAAAAGTGTGTACAAATGCTACTTCCGGACCACGAGACATTACCTTTAAGAATTTGATCGTTTCAGCAAGATACGTGCTACAAATAGGAGACGAGGTTTTTGAAAATATCGACCTGTCAAAAATTGGCAAGTCTATCTATCTATCTATCTATCTATCTATCTATCTATCTATCTATCTATGTCTGTTCCCTGTCTGTCAGTCTTTCTAATGTGTCTTTGGCTTTGCAGTCAAAATCCCAGCTCCTGTAATTAAGCTTGCCACTTACATGGAAGACACAGAAGAAGTTTTCATATGGTTTGAACACAGTCATGAATATGTTATCAATCCTAAATTCGAATTGGAAATCTGGGGGGACAAACTTGACAAGGTGATTCTGACAATTTGTTTGTTAGACTTGATCTTTCCTAAAAAATAATTTTGAGTTCATTTAACAAATAAACATGTGAATTTAACAAATGAAACCTATGTTTTCTTGCTCTACAGCCCATTAGTCCCACTATAAAATATAGGAACTTCAGTATCAGCAGGGACAGACTTGGTGGAGATGGTGTTTACAACACACGTGTTAGAGCAAAACCTGTGGAGTTTTTTGATGGCAACTGGAGTGAGTGGAGTTCTAATGCCAGTTTCACTATAAAAAGTGAGTGGATCTGACTGGAGATCAGATGTCTGTTACATGAGAAGATACTACTGTTACTGTTGTACTATGTTAAGTATGATAAACACTCCTTGTTGGGACTTGTTTGCTCATTATTGGGTTGTTGATGAATCAAATAGCTTTAGGATTTAAAAAATGTGGAAAAACATTTGAACCTTTATTAATCATGTCTGATCAATTGTGATGCTGGAAATGATGGCAGGTTCTACAATTACTACCACAGAAAAGAATTTTGATCTTCCAAAGGTCGGTTACGTCATCACCTTCTTTGTCGTTCTGGTACTCATCATTGGTTTGGGGACCTTGCGGTGGAGAACACAGTGAGTGTTTTACCTTATTAAAAAAAAAACCCACAAGAAGCTATTTTATTATTTTTTAAAGCATGTACTATTTGTTTTCTCACCAAGCATAAAAGACTACATTACACCAAACATCCCACACCCGAAGGCAACTCTTGCACAAATGCACAGGGTAATTCAATTTATCATGTGTGTTGTTGCTTCATTGAGGTTGTGCAAGATTAAACACGGGAGACTCCGCGTCCTCATACAGACTGTTTTTATGTTTTCAGGGTCTTCCTTTCACTTTCAGTCCTGAGATATTCAGCGATGTCTTCATACACCGTGTGGATTACGTCGATGAAAAGCCATCTGCTCCCGAGCCTCAAGATGGCCTGGATGAGCACCGCTACAGTCAAGCCAGTTCCTCAAGCACATCAGTGAGTGAAATGGACATGAAAGCAGATGAATGGCTTCCAAGAGATCAGTCTCATCTTAAAATTAGACTGTTAGACGAACCAGATTTGTTGAAAGAAAGAGAAAGTGGCAGCTCTCAAAGCACAACGGCCCCTCGACGAGAATGTAAAGATGAAGCCTATGTCACTATGTCCAGCCTTTTCAAAACACAATGAAGAGACTGTCTTAAGTCAATTCCAGTTCACTCATGATTTTACAGACCCTTGGTTTGTATATGATAAAAGGTTAACTGAGATTGTATATGATGCATTTAATAACCCAATAAGCCTGTTACATATATATGAGGTGCTTTTACACATCGCTAATCATGTCCAGTTTGTAACTCTGATGCTTACCAAGTTTGTACATATCATAACAGTCATCCACAGGTTTCATTTTCAACCAAGCATCGTGCACAGCTGTGGTCTCCATTTTGGTAGCCAATTTCCTTCGGAATGTTTCAGAAACACAGGCATTAAGAGTTATAAGAAATAGAGAAATCCACATTTCTGAAGTCATCACACATCTACTCAGACCTCATGTAACTGCTGCTAGTCTCAGTATCCTCTGCAAGACATTTATCCATGTATATTTTCATCTGTAAATATACCTGAGTAAAGCTGAGAGGTTAACAGAGGTTCTGTTAACCTCACGCACAACTTTCAAACCTAATACACACAGTTCAAGTGGCACTTTTTCAATGATTATAGGACTTATTTATAATGATCAGAAGAAATATTTTCTGTGTATATTAAAAAAACAACTGCTTGTAATGTTAATTTTGTAATACAATTCAGCTGTAGCCTATATATATATATATATATATAGTTATCTATATTAAACAGATGTGTAATAAAGGAATTTATAAAAAAAACAAGCATAACCGTAGAATATATTTTCACATTTCATGTGAATCATCTGAAGAGACTTTTAATTTTTATAACCATTATAAAACATTTATTAAATGAGTTACATTTTGTAAAATAGCATCTGCCATAGCGTACATAAATAAATCTGAATTACAAGACTTTCATGTATCACTAAATATGACACTGTTTTCAGCTCAAATATGATACCGTGATTTTACCCTAAAAATCAGTTACCACTGATAAAGCTCACACATTTTACACATAATGTAGGCTTCTACCGTACTCCTATTATTTGATTTTCCAGATTCATTGTTAATATCCTTAAAACTAATTTCAGTACTGTCAGCTTTATTAAGACTAACATGCTTTGATTTCACAAGTGCAATTTGTTTAAAAGCACAACTCCTCATAACTTCCATGTAGTCTTCATCATTAAAATAAAATATACATCATTATCAATAGAAGTGCTGACTCAACTGTAATAGTTCCAAAATTCATCTTTTGTCACCTGTAAATGGAAAAGAGAAAACTGTTATAAAACAAACTGGTAGCCTTTTCAGAGACCCTCACCACCAAAACCACATAGCAGAAGGATAAACCCAACCCGGAAGGAAAGAGAAAAATTTCGGAGTGAATTAATCACAAACATAATTTGTATTTGAATTTTTGAGTGGGTCTTCAGAAAGGTCTTCATCAGACACCAAAGGTAAACATGCCATCTTATTTTAGACTCAACCCTGTCGAAACTGTGCCATTTCCTTTTAAGCTCTCATGTGCTCAGAATGTGTGTATATACTTTTTATCAACTTTAATATATATATATGAAAGTTTATAATGAAATAAAATATATTATGAAATGATTAACAGGGTCAAGACATACTTTTGCTGAAAGTTGAACGTCTTTACCCAAAAATAGATGTTTTAGAAGTTTAGTCAAGCTTCCATGCATTTTTCATCATTACAATAAAGTAGATATCTGTGTCAATGGATGCACTCACGCCGGAGTAGTAGTTCAAAAACTCTCTTGTGACCTGATGTGTGAAGACAGCATGATCAAAGAGAATACTTCAGAAAATGACTTGTAATGACGCCATCGGGGGAACTTTGTGTGATTGTGAATGCTTAAAACCAAAGAACTTATTCTAAAGACAGTCTGTGTACTATTAATACACTATTATGCTTGATACTGTGTTTTCAATGAGAAAAGAAGATTTTCAGCATCTTCATACCTTCCCATCCTTGTCATCCGGAGAGTCAAAACTATCCAGGAATTTGCGGAATACTTGGTCTTCGGTGCACTCACCGTTTCAGTATTTAGGGTGATTTTTGACATTGTATACTCCTCTTAGATCCTCAATTTTAATCACACCATCTCCGGTCTTATCCAGCTTTTTTGAATGCCTGTAGCACCACCTCCTTTCTGGCATTAGACATGGGTGGCTACAGTCACATGAATGAAAATAATAACATGAGCACAACTGGCCTAAACTGGTCTAAATAAAGAATACATCACCGTTGTGTGTTTACCCTCAGAGTGATAAGAAACTCATCAAAATCAATCCACTGCCGTCCTTGTCAAAGCGCTGAAAAAGGTTCATGGCCTCTTCTTTCTCGACCAGTGGGCCCTGTTTGAAGTACACCGTAGTCACTCAGGCCTTTCAGGAACTCTTTCATGTCCATTGTCCGACTATTGTCATCATCCATGATCCTAAAAGTCCTGAGAAAATCAGACTGCAGTCAAATATCTGCACTTCAGTCTATATGAAGAAACACGCATCATGCATACTGTACCTGCCCAGTCCCTTGATTCCTGTGGACCCTCGTGCCAAACACTGCAGCCTCAGATGCTCAATGGGGTCTGAACAATTCGCCAGCTGCTTCTTGGCATTGATTGCCATCTCTCGTTCATGCCGCGATGTACCGGCCATCCTACACCTATCTGCAGGGCCGTGGCTAGGCTTTGCGGGGCCCCAGTGCAGGTTGTACCAGTGGGCCCTGTTTGAAATTGTTTAATTTGTATGTTCGTTCTATTTATTTATTTGTGCTATTTACACAATGTTTAGGTTTTTTCAAGTTTGTAGGTGTCCAGGTACAGAAACCGAATAATTAAATGTAAAATAACACTGCATAGTCTTCAATGTAAAAATTAATTATACAGTCAAACCAAAAATTTTTCAAACACCTTCAACATTTCTCACATTATCACAGTTTATTCGCTATGGTTTAAAAAATGGTAATAAAATATGACAAGAACTCCGAGTTAAACTGTGTCAGAACAAATTCATCTTGATAATGTCAGATAACTTTGATAAAAAGGTAATAGATTACAATCAACCAAAACTTCAGACAACTGTTAGTATGACAATATTTACACAACTATCAACACTTTGTTGACCAATTACCAAGCAATGCTTACTTTTGTTCAGTCTGTGGTGTAAAAAGGTTGCATTAGCAATTAAAGGGGTCATATGGTGCAAATTCAATTTTTCCTTTCTCTTTGGAGTGTTACAAGCTCTTGGTGCATAAAGAAGATCTGTAAAGTTGCAAAGACTAAAGTCTCAAATCCAAAGAGATATTCTTTGGATTTGAGAGAATCAAAGTTAAGAGAAGAGAGAAGAGAAGTTAAGAGTCAACCACGCCTACCTAAAACGGCTCGTTCTAACACGCCCCCACATATCTACCTCACGATGTCAGAATATTTGCATAACACCGCCCAAATGTTCACGCAAAGAAAGAAGGCGTAACTTTTATTCTCGCTGTTGTATTGTTGTTGCCGCCGTCTCCATGTCGTGAAGGCGCTGTGTGTTTCGTTGTGAAAGCGAAACTACTTTGTTTGGTCTTCCAAAAGAGGACGATATCCGCTTCGTCATGCCTAGAGCTGATCTGTGCTGGTCGCTGAGGGAATACATCAACTTTCACCGTGGAC
>NW_015505607.1:246974-262257 GCF_001515645.1 Sinocyclocheilus grahami | reverse complement strand
CTACGTCACGATGTGGGAAGATTTGCATAACGCCGCCCAAATGTTCACGCAAAGAAAGAAAGCGTAACTTTTATTATCGCTGTAGTATTGTTGCCGCCGCTTCGTCATGCCTGGAGCTGATCCGTGCTGGTCGCTGAGGAAATACTACAACTTTGCGCTGTGGATCGCCGGATCGGCTTTCACCGTGGACAAAGCGGATTCCAGCCCGGGGTCGTCACATGTGGTTGCCGCAACCCCACCGGATGCTCCTTTGTAGAATCCGCCGGCCGCGCCGTTCTCAAGCCCATTCGCCTCTGCTCACTCAAGCCGGCCTCCGCATACTCTAGGCCGCGGCTCACTCTAGGCCTCCGGCCTCCGCTCACTCAAGGCCGTGGTGTGTGACGCTGTTTCGTTGTGAAAGCAAAACTACTTTGTTTGGTCTTCCAAAAGAGGACACGACTAGAAATAAGTGGTTAAGTTGTATTTACAACACTGTTCCAGAACACCTCAACCCAAATATTTAAATGTGTGCAGCACATTTTATGGAGGACTGTTTCCTGATCCTGGGAGAGTAGACTACAATGCCGGCTGTTCTGACTCACAGACTGTAAGTACGTTTTTTATATTTAAGGAATTTGCCACTGATGATTCAAACGCAAGTTTTTTGGGCAGTGTAGAGTAGCGCTTGTTGTTTGTCATTTCTCTGATCACAAATGCAGACATGGTTTTATGTAACGCTCTGGCTGGACAGGGCATCAACAGTATGGTAAGGGGCGTAACATTTCCGTCACACGCTTGAGGTATTCGGCCAATCACAACGCACTGGATAGCTGGCCAATCAAAGCACACCTCGCTTTTGAGACCGATGAACTTTGTAAAAATCGACGCGTTTCAGAAAGGCAGGGCATAGAGGAGAAACAATATGTACAGTATGTGGAAAATAATGTTTTTTTTAGCAGCATCATATGACCCCTTTAAAGAAAAAACACTTAAGCAAAACAACAATTTTTAGTCCCAATTTTTTTTAGCAATTTCACTGGTAGTCCACTGTATGAAGACTTTTTGGGTATAATATGTCACAGTTTACTTTATTTTGCTATCCTCACATAAATTAACTATAGGCGTGCGTGCGCCCTAAACACCAGAACACCGCGGGTGCTGAATTGGGCTCTTTCACATCTTTTTCTGGTTGTTTAAACTGCAAATTGTATTTGTTCGTTCAGGTGCAGGAGGACGCGAACTTCGCGAAGGAGAGCTCGGTGCTGTGAGTGTGAGACGCGGCTCTCTGCGTGAACTCAGTTGAGCTTTTCCGCGTCTTGTGTTTGAATGCTTTAAACTCTTTTGAATGTTTAAATTGGCAAGGCTTAAAAACACGTGCAAATGATAAGCTTTCGTGACGACGCGCAGCAGTGGCCCGTCAACTGTCCTGAGCGTCTTTTTTAGGCTGGCCTCAGTCAGTCGGTTGTGATCGCCGTGGGCCCCTATAATCGTCACCATCTTTCACCCCACTAGCGACGGCCCTGCCTATCTGATCTGAAGGTGACAAGAGTGATTTTTAGGCTTTTATATGTTTAGTTGGCTACACTCTTAAAAATAAAGGTTCTTTATTGGCATCCGTGGTTCCATGAAGAACGTTTAACATCCATGGAACTTTTCCATTGCACAAAAGTTTCTTTCCATTGCACACTAAAAATGGCTCTTTTAAAAACTGAAAAGTTCTTTAGGGACCCAAAAATGGTTCTTCTACTGTATGGAATCACCCTTCTCTATGGAATGGCTACGTACCCCTCTGTTGTGTGGTTGATGCATAATGTGTTCGTGGAATTTGTAAAAAAAAAATAAAATAAAGTGTATATCTTAGGTTCTGTAATTGGTTGCCATTCCTTTTAAGATGCGGTGTGACACGTGCATTTTAAAATTAAAATTCTAATCGTGGACTAAGGAAATAACATGCTCTTAAACTACTGTAATTCAGTATACAGCACATGACACCATAATACAAAGGCTTTATTTATCTTTAATAATCTATTCGCTGCATACTCACGTGGAGAAGTGAAACGAAACGATGACTGATGTGTTAAAACCTATTTTTATACAGTCTATGGTTAAAACCACCCGGATTTCCTTAGCGTTGTTTGGCCTTTTCTGTTTTAGCTTGCAGTGTTTCCATAGAGACGAGTTCTTGTATTTGATTGGTCATTCTCGCTTCAGGTATTTGATGAAGCGATTAGAACGTGACGTTGACCTTCCGCTGTTGTTGTTCAAGTTTACTGGTTTAACAGTCAAACGGTACAAAAACAATGCGAAACAGAATTTTGAATATAAAAAAAACAACTGTGACAACATGAATACTGCGGTTATCTCGATTGTTCAAGAGTCTTGTTTGTGTAAGTACCTTCACGTTTGGAGACTGTGTGGAAACAAGCTTTTATTACAGAAAGATCCTGATATGGAATGAGAACATCGATATAAACTTTTAATACAAAATATCAGCAAACAGAAGCAAATATGTTTTCATCAATCATTTATTAATAATTGCAAGATTACATATGAAGTCTATTTGGAATGTGCCACACAATCCACTTACACCAAATATACAAATCAACAGATTCCAGCATTAGATTCCAGTTGGCCTTTATCAATATACTAATTGAGGACTGACCATATCAAAAAGATTACACCTCATTGGCAAGTAAATTCATATCTCCATAAATACACAGTAAATATGAATAACTATCAGCAAAGCAAAAGGTATGAACAAAAAAACAAGGCCCTTCCTATTTAAACTTGAAAGGCTAAATTTACTATGAAAATACATTAATTCAAGATGAAACCATGATGCTTAGCATTTGTGGAGAGAAATAGACATACTATGTTTGTAGTGAAAAATACATTACTCAATCCTCAGCATATTCAATAGAACACCATGCAAAAACTTACATCGGATATGCTTGATGACTGTGTACAATGAGAATTTTATGTATTAAAAACAGTGATTCACTCACATCTTGCCATGCATTCACTAGTCTTGTTTTATAAGCTTGTTATGTTAACCAGATTCCTTCAAGACATTCGTTTAATGACCGTTTTCTATAAGAAAACTGCACTTGTGATAAAGGGGTGCTTATAAGTCTGGAAAACCAGCACATAAGTAGGTCTACTTCTAATCCATTTAACCTGACACAACGAATGTGTCCTTAAAGCTATTTCAACAGCCTTGCCTGTTCTGAAAAAGTGACATACATGCCAGTGCAAATCAAAAATGGCCTATCGGACATTCATCCACAAGAATACAGCTAAAATAATGTAACAAATATAACTTCATTATAGAGATGATTTGCAAGGTCAGTTATATACTTATGAAGAGTAACAGCCATGTGAAACAAGCAAAGAATGTGTCCAAAAGTTAAATAATACAGCTTTACGTACCAAATTAAATGTTTGTGAAAATAATTAGACAAAGTTAGTATTTCCTTCATTCATTAAAAAAGTTAAAAGAACAGTTTCATGGATGGAATGTTCAGATGAATTTCACTTTTCATATTATAATATTACAGTAATATTATAACAATATAGTATAAATTATGCATATATATGACATTAAGAAAAAACAAAAGAACACATAAAACTTCATTTTTGCCACTCACATGAACTATGGGAAAGCCATAACACTTTGAAAGGTTAAATAGGAGTTATTTTAACTGCAGATTTCTGAACCCTCAATCCTGTGCAATCTCTCCGGCTTTATACTGGAACAATCACATGGACAAAAAAAAAAATACTGCACAGTATTCTGTAAGACAGCCTGTATCTAGACCTATAAAATCTCTATTCACAATAACAACACAAATTGGCCACATTGACGTCCGTTCATATTTACTTGACTGATGTAAATGCTCAGATACGTTACCTGATACCTATCAGTAGTAAATGATGAGAAACAGTGTGTTGAGCTAAATCTTCCCTGTCTGTAGTACTTCTCATGACTGAGTACTCTGACTGTTCTCATTTCTTGAAACGGAGCAAAAGAGACATTTCCCATTTGTCTCATGTAGCAGTCTGACTGCCTGGCACTTCAAAACAAGTGTGTGCATTAATCTATATGTCTGTGTGTTTATCAGGACGCATGCAGATGACTACATTGCATTACAGGATACAGGAAGTCGAAGATGTTTAAAATGAGAGGGACAGACCACACCTGTAGAGATGAGTGTTTTTAGAGGTAAAATTCAGCTTATTTTCTCATGACAGTGCTTTTGACCAAAGTGAGAAACATCAAACATCATCAAAGATTCGGCTTCGAGAAGAAGACATAGAGAAGTACCTTCCACCGGCATGTCTGTGGGGAAAGGAAACAAAGCAGTGAGTGCATGCAGTAGGTGCAGGAAAACTTAAAGAATAAAAACAAAACTCATGACAATAGAGTGACGCAGGGAAGATGTATTTTTGTTGGCCAAAACCCAGAAACGAGTAAGCATTTTTGCTCTTGCGGTTTCATCATCCTGAAGTCACTGTTGTTGTTTTTTTTGTTAAATGCCTGTAATTTAATGATTGTATTATGTGACATAAAATCTATAGTACCTAATAAGATTAGACAACTTTTGTTGGTCACAGAGCTGATTTACTCCAATAAATTGACGAGGGAACCAGGGTGATGCTAACTTTTGTGTTGGCCTACAAAAACATTTAATTACTGCAGCACTCAATAAAACTCAATCTAACCTGCCAGGTTCAGATTGCAAAGGGTCATCAGTGAGTGTTTCAGCATTAAAGTCCAACGGCTCAGCATCTTGCAACAACTCAATGCTGTCTCGCCCTGTCTGGCTGCTGCTAGGGGTGTACTTGGCCTCTGTGTATAAAAATGAATGGATTAATATTCAATTGACTGCTTCTTTACAAAATTCACTTAATAACAAATACTCTATAGGAATACTACAGGACACATGTCTTATTGGGCATTAAACATACGCCGGTTTGTGTTTGAATTTAGGGTTTCGCCATAGTTGGTTTCCTTCATCTCAGACATGGAAGTCCGGTTTCTGCCAGCAATCTCATCTCGTTGTGCATAACGCTCTCTCCATTCCTGTCATATACATATAATCATATATGTGTGTAATATGTATTATTAGAGTAATTATGTATATATTACTCTGTACTATTTAGAACTCACTCTTCGTCTGCTCTCCCCATCTTCTATTCTTTGGCGTTTTCTTCTTTCTATGCAAGAAAAAAAAAAAACAAACAACAAAATGAGTTAAGTACATGTCCTCGTTTAATACCGGATGGGACTGTGTTAAATGTTTATGCTTGTGTCAGCGGTAACTACGCCTCTGACGCACTGAGGTTTTCACCACTGCAGAAAGTAGAGCTGTAGCAATGAGCAAAAGTGATTTCTGTCTGAATCACTATTTATTTCTGTATCACATCTAGCCATAGCAACCACAGGAGATGGCTTTACCTTATTTTTATACTACCATTCAAACAGTTAGATTTGCTTGACATTAATTTTTTGTCATGGTCTCGAAAAGGTTTTTGCTTAACTGTTTTTAAAACGAGTCTTGTAGACAAGTATAAATTGGGCCTGTGAGTACATTTAATTATATAACTATTTTATATTCTAGTTATTGTTTATTTTAATCTACAAATATAAACAAATCACCTCTGTGCAGAAGTTCTCTGCCTTCATCAATGAGGTCAGAGGTCATCTCGTCTCCCATGAACTGCTGGAAACCCAGGAGGTTCAGGCAGCGTGTGCCAAGACTGGACAGAAATTATTTAAATTCAGTAAGAAACTACAACATGAAATTTGACACATACTACCATCATGAAACTCTTCTGTCTGATGATTTATAGAAAATTTTAGACTAACCTGAAGTATGTAGCAATGCAGAGAATGACGATCAGCATGGGGTAATAGATGTAGAAGCCATTAGCAATGAAGGACAGGACCCGCATGGAACCCATGATCTACAACATTACAGAAGGTTCCTTTAATGTTTAATAGTAATTAGACATTTCCAAATGGGACTCTGGGCCATTGAAGCCTTGCTGCTCTAAACATATGCTCAGCGGTACTATAAGTGGGGCTGGGTATCGTTCAAAAATTTTCGATATCGATACTGATACCTTGACTTCAATACCGGTTCTCTGTGGAAAAACAATGTTATTTAAATTTTGTTATTAAAGTATATTTGTAAAGTACAATTGGACATAATCTATATCATGGGAGTATGCATATATTATGCTATATATATATATATATATATATATATGTATATGTGTGTGTTTTGTGCAAATGATTTATTCTATTCTCACTAATCTCATTAATGCTTTCATTTAAAAAAAAAAACTTTGGTTTTATTTTTCAGCTTGTTGATGTGTATACAGACTCAAAGCCACTGCACAAAAGGAACAAAATGTACCTAACAAAAAATCAGTGCAAATAGTTTTAATAAAGCTCAAATAGTCTTCAGTTTACACATCTGTTAGGCTAAATTTACACTAGTGCGTGTTTGTTTTAAAACGCCTAGCTCAGATTTAAAGTGAGTTTTGAGTAAAAGCGGAATATAAATCTTATTTATTGTCTTATGCAGGGGCTCTATGGTATCGAGCTTATATATATGTATATATGTGTGTGTGTGTTTTGTTTTTTGTGCAAATGATTTATTCTATTCCCATTAATCTCATTAATACTTTCATTTCAAATTCTTACATTTAATCTATAAATTCAATTGACACTGAAAAATACAACTGCATTAAATAATTATTATGAGATTATTTTAAATATTTTTTAATATACAAACAATAAATTATGGTGGAAATTATACTTTTCAACTAAATTGAAACGCCAGTAGTGAGCGTTTAATGAGTGAATCATTGAGTCGTTCATTCAAGCGATTCGTTCAAACGGCTGATTCATCAGATGTTTATGCATGGGCTAATGAAACTTTGACTCAACCGATTCGGTCAAAACACGGACCTGTTAGGCTAAATTTACACTAGTGCGTGTTTGTTTTAAAACGCCTAGCTCAGACAGAATTAGGCTGGTTGCTGTGAGACGCGCTGTTTCCGCCTAAAATGCAAGTGACCTAATATTATTGTATTTGCTTATTGAACTGTTTATAGAACTATTAAACAGTCGTAATGGTGAAAACGTTGTGTGATGTTGCCTAACTAACTGTATTTTAAATATAAAAACTTTCCATTTTGAATTTTTACCTCAGGATGCCGAGTTTCTTAGTGTTGCGCGTTTTGATTTCTCCTGGAGGGGCTGCGGGAGCCTCGCCTCAGCAGCACAACCCTATACTGTCAATAGATGCATTATATACATTAGATATCCACTATTCGCCACTTACTCTAAATGTAATAAAATCAGAATAATATTGCGTTTTGGTGTTTACATAGTTATTTTTGGTTTCTGATGTTTTAATCATGTTACTTGTCTGGCGTTAATGAAGAGTTAATGTCAAGCCCTGGAGTCTATAACGTTAAGTGCCGGGGCTCAGGCCCAGACGGCCCCGTCCCAGTTTAAACCCTGGTCTTATGTCGCATGATGCTACAGTGTGCATGAATGGTCACATAACACGCGCTGTCGGTCTTGAAGTATGAACGGACAACTTCATATGATTGAAACTCTACACAGCTCCCGCGCTACTCTCCATTGGAAATGAATGACTTTCGGTCTGTCATTTGTCGGAGATAGTGAAAAGAGTATGGGCTTACATTTCTGCCACAATTCTGCGCGCGAAAGATCATATTTTGAGCGCACAAAAGTGCATTTTGCACGCGCTGCCTTGACAACCAATCACAACATTTATTGCATTACCTCGACAGCAGAAGAGGAAAAATACAGTGCATCCATAATTATTACGCAAGTTGATATTCTGATCATATTTTTTTCCAAGCACATTTGACCAATTCCAAACGACATCAATCTTAATAACTACTATTAATCTTGTATTTAATCATTTATAATTGATATATAATTATTCATGAAGGCTGAAGTGAAATATGTCTTATATTCAGGTGTGCATAATTATTTAGCAGATTTTCTTTTACAGATAAAATGAGCCAAAAAGGAGATTTAACTCAGACTGAAAGTAAAAAATTATTAAATGCCCATGAGAAATATTCAAAACTAATACAATACTAGAAATTGCAAAGTGAATGCATAACCATTGGACAGCAAAATGCTCAGTGGGTCAGCAGGGTCAGTCAAAAACATGTGGAGAAGAAAAGATGCATGTTAACTGCAAAAGAATTAGGAATTAAGATGAAGAATTAGGTGTGAAATCACCAGGAACCATTTAGTCTCCAGCGCCACCATTTTCCAGAACTGCAACCTACCTGGAGTCTCCAGAAGTACAAGGTGTCAGGTTCTCAGAGACTTGAGGCCTGTTCACACCAAGCACGATAACTATAAAGATAACGATAACGATATCGTTCTAAAAATCGTTCTCAATATTAAAGAATAGCATAGTTCACACCACAACTATAACGATAACGATACAGAGGAACGATATCGTTGTGATCACTTTCAAAACGCCAATCAGAGACCGAGGCTGCTAAATTCTGATTGGCTGCCTTGACAACCAATCACAACATTTCTTGCATTACCTCGACAGCAGAAGAGGAAAAATACAGTGCATGCTTAATTATTATGCAAGTTGATATTCTGATCATATTTTTTTCCAAGCACATTTGACCAATTCCAAACGACATCAATCTTAATAACTACTATTAATCTTGTATTTAATCATTTATAATTGATATATAATTATTCATGAAGGCTGAAGTGAAATATGTCTTATATTCAGGTGTGCATAATTATTTAGCAGATTTTCTTTTACAGATAAAATGAGCCAAAAAGGAGATTTAACTCAGACTGAAAGTAAAAAATTATTAAATGCCCATGAGAAATATTCAAAACTAATACAATACTAGAAATTGCAAAGTGAATGCATAACCATTGGACAGCAAAATGCTCAGTGGGTCAGCAGGGTCAGTCAAAAACATGTGGAGAAGAAAAGATGCATGTTAACTGCAAAAGAATTAGGAATTAAGATGAAGAATTAGGTGTGAAATCACCAGGAACCATTTAGTCTCCAGCGCCACCATTTTCCAGAACTGCAACCTACCTGGAGTCTCCAGAAGTACAAGGTGTCAGGTTCTCAGAGACTTGAGGCCTGTTCACACCAAGCACGATAACTATAAAGATAACGATAACGATATCGTTCTAAAAATCGTTCTCAATATTAAATAATAGCATAGTTCACACCACAACTATAACGATAACGATACAGAGGAACGATATCGTTGTGATCACTTTCAAAACGATTTTTTTCCAGCTGATGAACGATAAAAAACACTGACAGTCAATCAGAATCCATCCTGCTGTAACGAGCTCACGAATTTAAAGCGGCAGACGCGCGTGTGCTTAGAATAAACAGACGATATCGTTCGCTGGTGTGGACGCTAATATCGTTATCTTTATAGTTATCGTTCTTGGTGTGAACGGGGCTTTAGGAGAAGTATAGAATCCTAAAAAATTACCCCTACTTAATAAGAATAACATATTGAAGTGTAGTAAAATGCTTGAAAACTGATTTATTTATATATATGTGTGTGTGTGTGCTTTATAGACAGATAAGTTGAGAAGGACCAGCACCACATCCTCTTGTACCACTGAAGAATTTATCTTCCGGAATCTGGCAGTAAGCTTTGGGAGTTCATTTTTAGTCCATCTCGAGATTTTATCTGTAGAAGATAACCTGCTTAATAATTATGCACACCTGAATATAAGGCGTTTTTCACTTCCAGCCATCATGAACAATAATATATAGATTATAAGTGATTAAATACGAGATTAATAGTAGTTATAATTATTGGTAAAATGTGCTTGGAAAAAAATATAATCAGAATATCAACTTGCATAATAATTATGCATGCACTGTATTTTTCCTCTTCTGTTGTGATTGGTTGTCAAGGCAGCCAATCAGAATTTAATAGCCTCGGTCTCTGATTGGCTGGAATTATGGCACATTGTAACGCTGGGTTGTGTTGAGCACGCGAGCTGTTGGCATTTAACTATTAATTCCATAGTAAGCCGGCTTGAAACGCCAGTAAGACGAGGATCGTTTTCAATTTAATACAAAAACGCACCAGTGTAAATGTAGCCTTACAGCTACGGGGGCTGGGACGCATTCACACTAAATCCTCACGTGTGAGCCACATCTCTGAGTGTGGCGCGTGACGCGGACCGACTGTGCAGACCTATCGGTGTATTAGGCTATAGTAAGATACCACGAGCAGACTGCTCCGTACGTTTTCGCATCGCTCTCGCGGATGTCAAACACTGATCGATCTGCGCCTCACTGACGTTGATGAGATTAACCTCTTAGGTATCGAAATTTGGTACCGAATGACGAGACGTTTTTCGATACTCGATGGTATCGAGGCAATTCGGTCGGTGCCTAAAAAGTATCGAACTCGATACCCAGCCCTAACTATAAGAGTCTCGCATATTAAATTCTGTACATTTCAAATAATGCTAAAAGACTCACAGAGGTGTATGCCGTCTGCTCCTTTGCTTGGTGGGATATGGCAGAATCCATGTGAATCAGTCCCAGGAAGTTTAGACAAAGTGGGGGAGTCAAGCGGCAAAAAAGCCTAGTAAACAACACATAGGCTTTTGTGGTTTATCAGAGGAAAAACTAAGGGTGGAGTTCACTGAAAATACAATTCAGTTTAATACACTGAATCCTGCTATCTGTGAAACATACATGCCACTGAACTGCAGGCTGTAAGCGTCGGTTTGGTGATGTGAGGCCAGGTAGTAGTAGTTGAAGACTCGAATGCGAAACACAGTGGAGTAGACGCAGGTGCAAAGAAAAAAAATGGTAATGAAGCATGCCATCTATGGGACAAAAAGACAATATTAAGGCGTTTCAGCTGATGCCACAGGCAAAATCAGGTCAAACTGTCAGGAGGCTCTTAGTTTTGGTCTATGGCAGGAGTCGGTAACCTTATTGACAAAAAGTGAATAAAATAAATGACTTAATCAGAATCAGAATGAGCTTTATTGCCAAGTATGCTTACACATACAAGGAAACTGTCTTTGTGACAGATGCTTCCAGTGCACAGATAGAGTAACAGCAAAATGACCATATATATATATATATATATATATAAAAATTATAACTAAACTGAATAAAAATTATAATAATACAATAATACAATGAAAATATACAATTAAAAATAAAAAAGTGAACGAAATGACTATATATTAAAATAATTTTTTTATTGTATTTTCAATCGGTTTACATTTACTTTATATAAAGTGTACAAAAATGCATATATACACATAAATGTAAAAAAATATATATAGAATTAAACATTTTTCAAAGGAAAATAATAATTTTATAATTACAAAATATTTCTATTTCAAAAAAAGAATCCTGAAAGAAAATCACAGTTTCCACAAAAATTGTTTTCAACACTGATAATAATAAGAAATGTTTCTTGAGTACCAAATCATAATGATTTCTGAAGGATCATGTTACACTGAAGACTGGAGTAATGGCTGCTGATAATTTAGCTTTGCTGTCACAGGAATAAATTACAAATGATTAAATATATAAAAATAGAAAAAAAAACTTTTTTTAAATTATAATAATATTTTACAATAATACTTTTTTACTGTATTTTTGATCAAATAAATGCAGCCTTGTTGAGCATAAGAGTCTCCTTTTTAAAAAGTTAAATCCTTACTTTTTGTCAGCTTCCGCGTTAAATATTTTCCCATAATGTTTGTATAAAGTTCTAAAACAATCATAACTGAGGATCTTATTTGATTCAATAAAGACCTGGAACCAAAAATAATTTACATGTATATTTTAATCAGATTTTCCTAGATTAGATCCCTAAGCTCAAGCAGACTCACCTCAATGTACAGGTAGTTGTAATCTCTCTCAGCAAGCTGGATAAACACAGCAAAGAGTGACAGAACGGGATGAGTACTGAAGAAAGTGCACTCGGACCAAACCACAGCCACCGAAAAGAGTGACAGAAGCACAGACAGTATACGGTAAAACCACTGCTTCAGCAAACACTCCCAGTACCACTCTGATGAAGGAAGCAAAAGACAGTAAAGGCAGGACAAACACTGACATTTGTTTCAAATATAGCATATCCACATCTATTAGAGCACCTACCTACTGTGGGCGTATAAATGTAGCGTCTGAACCAGCCGACAGGTTCTGGAGGGGCAAAGCTGTGAACGAACTGCCGAGAGGTACTGGTTTCATTCTTGGCAACATCCTCAAGATGGAAAGCCTGTTCCAGCAATATCTGCCACTGAACGTGTGTGCGATTGTACCGCTGGACTGCGTAGATTACCTAAGAAACCAGCTGTTAGTATTATTCCAGAGCAAATTTCAGAAAACACAGAGAAAAAAAATTGAGCAGTACCTGCTTGTGTAGTTTTGAAAGGCTTCTTTCAGTGGGATATGTGTTATGTTTATCATCAAAATCCTCATTGTCGTCCATGTTCCTGCCCATTTTCTCCTGATATTCAACTGGACACTAAAAACAATAAGCAGATTTCTACTAAAAAGAGGGGCATGATTACTTCAAATCACATATATACATAAAAATGCACCAGAAGACTGCTATCATGTTGTCCTCTCACCTTTCGGAGAATGGTGTCCACGTTCTTCCTCAATGGATGATTATATTTGATTGATTCATTGATTTTTCTCACTTCCTGTGATAAAAATACAAACATCTAAGACACAATGTTAGCTGAACGGGCTCAGATCTGGCATTGCCTTTCAAAAACCAGCTCATCTGGACTCATATAGTGTGAACGGATGTTTGTTTACAGTGTATAAACACACATGGCTTTCACCTCCATGACATCTTCTAGGTTCTCCTCTGAATCTGCCTTCTCTGTCATGAGCTTGGCCGCTTTGAAGTAAGTCTTGATGAGGAGGTGACCCTGGCGCGACGCCTCCCAATACGAGCGAGGGATCTCGACCAGGCCGTAGCCCAACAGCAACACTAGAAGAAACAGACCCCAAGTGTTGGCCGCAGTGATGCCGATGGTTTGCAGCTCATACCTGGTGAAGTGATACAGAAAAAAAGTCAGTATGGAAAGCCAACAATGGAAGAATGTTCTGGATTGGTTTACAGACCAGGAGAGGTGCCACTGAGGATGCACGGCCACATAGATGAGAAGAGAGCCGAAGATGAAAAGGTATGTGCCATAATAGATGGCATTCTCAATGAGAGCCGTCTTGATCTTTCCAGTAATGGAGAATCCTCCAGAACGAGCATATGACTGCATGAATGGCAGAAGGAGCCTTGGAAGATCAACACTGTTATTAACCACTATTCTTACAGGTATAATACAGCATAGTTATTTATGCATTATTTAAACCAAGGGTTCACAGAAAATTTGTGAGAAAAGAATATTTACTGTGAAAAGTGCTATACATATAAATTTGAAATAAACTGAACATGTTCTAAAATTACAAGTAATATTTTCCTAATATGTCAATAATTTAAGTTGGCTTTAATACAATATAAACATTTAAAACAGCCAAATGTAAATTAATTATTAAATTAATCAAACTTACTATTATCCTCAGTTTAAATAAAGATCTTTATAAAGGACAATGAGCTTTAATATTATTATTATTTTATTTTGGAAGGGGCACTTTACTTGGGGGTCCGTGGCTTTATTATTAAATATTAGTATTACTACTAAATAAACAAAATAAGAAATATTACTAGTGTAATATTTCACTGTAAAATAAAAAAAATTATGATTAATAGTTTTATTATTTTTCTTAATTTGTATTTTATTTTACAGTGAAATATTACACTAGTAATGTTTTTTTGTAATAATAGTAATAATAATAGTTGTTGGTTTTTCTTAAGTGCACAATTTTATTGTGCAGTGAAATACTAAAATAGTAATATTTATTTTGTTTGTAGTAATTTGTATTTAGCAATAATAATAATAATAGTTGTTTGTTGTTCTAATTTTTTCCTTAAATGTGCAATTTTATTTTGCAGTGAAATATTAAAATAGTAATATTTATTTTGTTTGTAGTAATTTTTCTTTTTTTATAATCATCATCATCATTTAATATTGTATTTTCTTATTTTTGCTTATTGTAGTTATTTTTTAAAATGTAGCCATATTGTTGTATAATCACAATCTTGCAGCCCTACCAGATTGTGTTACCCCAGAACAGTTTTCCGGAAGTTCTCAGATTGTTCTGTTCTGATGGGTTACAGGTGTGAGTCTCAGCATTGCTCATGATCTACAACTGAATCCTATACAGACTACTGGTGAAGTAATCACACAGCTTTATGTCTGCACAGGGATGGCTCATTCTCAAGCATCCACTGACACAGGAAAGGCCTATTTATCACACCTACTAAGTTGTGATTGTGAAGGGAAGGGCCTTGAGCAAAAAATAAGCAAGTAATGCTTGTGGGTAGCATTGATCTTGTCTTGGCCTGGGCAGAAATTTACCAATCAACATTGTGTTGAGTCTGTTGGTTCTGGCTCGCTCTGGCTCTGTGCGCTGGAGTGGATGTTGAGAGCGGACTCTGCTCAGGTAATGGAGTGTGTCGCTGTTCTACAGACCAACGCGCTCCGACTTCCTGCTCAAATGGTGGCTAATCAGTCTCCGCTGGTTTCAACTGCAAGCGTGAGTAAGTTGCGAAGACTAACAACTTGTGTTCGCTTGAATCTGCTTTACTCTTCTGTCTTGTAACCCTCGATTTGTGAGCCATAGAGATAAATTAACGCGATTCACTCGCCCAAAGCCTGCCATCATCACTCTACTTCCCCCAGGATGCTTGGTGGAGCAGATGCCAAGCCCCGCTCTCAGAGCAACACACTGACTCACACTCGCTCACACATGCTGACACACTCACACGCTGACACACTCACACACGCTCACACACACTCACACATGCTCTCACACGCTGACACACACTCACACGCTGTCACACAGGCTGACACACACTCACACGCTGACACACACTCACACACGCTGACACACGCTCACACACACTCATACACGCTCGCACACGCTGACACGCGCTCACACACACTGACACACGCTCTCACATGCTGACACACACTGACACATACTCACACACGCTCACACACACTCTCACACACTGACACGCTCATACACACTCACACACGCTCACACACACTGACACGCTCACACACACTCACACGCTGTCACACACGCTGACACACACTCACACGCTGACACAC